>NW_028133022.1:0-235093 GCF_964374135.1 Grampus griseus
CCTGTTTTCCTATGCTTTACATGCAATTCCAGTCTACCTCCTGAAATCGGTTTCCTGCAATTCTGCCCCGCTTTCAAGTCCTCTTGGCAGCCTTACTTCAATATATTTTTGGACGATAGCTGTCATTTATAACTCTGCAGGTTTGTGAATGACAGTGCCCCTGAGCTCCTTTCTTCGACTCGCTTTCTTGTGAGCTGGCCGCAACACCGCAGGATTGCTTCAGGCCCTAGTGTGTTTCCGGCATGGCTCGCTGAGCCTTTGGTTAATTCCTCTTCCTGGTGGGAAATGAGAGTTAAATTTGCCCGTCCAGACACCTCCAGCTAGTCTCTCATTGGTTCTCCCTATTCCTGTTCATTTTCCGCAGAAATTGCAAACTGGGCCAAACAGGAGGTTAAAGGCACTGAGTCTCCAAGTGGGGAGAGTGTTAGTAAAGCGTCTGGAATGTTGCACCCGAGTACCAGGGGACGAAAAGTGAGACACATTTGAACACGTTTCCCGATCACACGGTGGATCATACTCTGGGTTCCACATGCATGTTTTAGCTGAAGGAAGAATCCCTTAAACCTGGAGAGTTGAGAACCGTGGAATGGGTACCATGCAATATGACTTCAAAGGGTCTGCATTTGCTCACCGAACCTCACCAATCCTATCCCTGCTGCGTTTATGCCGCTGTACACACGCTTGATTCTCTTTCGGAGACATATAAATCCATAGGTTTTAAGATTCTTACTAGTCAGGTATATTCTTAGGCGTTTAATATGGGGTGTTGAGTCCACTTCGTTGAGCAAGCAGTAGCTCTTGTCTATTACATATTTGGCTTATGGAAAGGTATCTGTGCTAATTTCAATCTCTGGTTTTATGTAGCACCCCAACTCACCTTTCCCCTTAAGCAAGCATAAGTTGGTTTTCTACATTTGAGACCCTATTCTGTTTTGTAATTCAGTTCCTGTGTAGCCAAGTTTATATTCCGTGTATTAGTGATATCTTATGATGTTTCTTTTTCTGTGTGACTTATTTCACTTAGAATCATCGTACCTGAATCCACTCATTATGCTGCTACTGGCCTGATGACATAGATTTCATTGCTGAGTGATATTTCATTGTACGTTAGTACCACAACTTCTTTATCCATTTTTCGCTTTCTGCGATATTGAACTTGTACCGTAAACGAGGTTCTTGTAAACAGAGCCATCCCAAACTTTGGGGTGGCTGTGTCTTTTTCATTTTAATTTCCCTAAGCTATAGGACCATAAGTGGAAGTGCCCTAGGCTCTGTTGCTTTGTTTTTTAGATGTTTCAGGAAACACCATACACTTGTCCAGAGTGGCTCTTGGCAATTTACATACCGCCCATCAGCCTAACTAGGCTCCCAGTTCTCCATGGCCTGTCCTGCCTTTCTGGATTTTACACTTTTTTCAGATGGCCCTTTTGACCGGGGGCCAGTGAGACTTCATTGTAGTGCAGATTTCCTTTGCAAGCTTGCTTGGTTGGCCAAAAAGGGCGTATGCGTTTTTTCCTGAATATATTCAGGAAAAAACGCATACGCCCTTTTTGGCCAAGTGCATCATTGTGGACGTTCTGCCTCTTTTCCTATGCTTTACATGCAATTCCAGTCTACCTCCTGAAATCGGTTTCCTGCAATTCTGCCCCGCTTTCAAGTCCTCTTGGCAGCCTTACTTCAATATATTTTTGGACGATAGCTGTCATTTATAACTCTGCAGGTTTGTGAATGACAGTGCCCCTGAGCTCCTTTCTTCGACTCGCTTTCTTGTGAGCTGGCCGCAACACCGCAGGATTGCTTCAGGCCCTAGT
Organism: Grampus griseus; assembly: GCF_964374135.1. Classification (NCBI taxonomy): domain Eukaryota; kingdom Metazoa; phylum Chordata; class Mammalia; order Artiodactyla; family Delphinidae; genus Grampus; species Grampus griseus. The sequence goes on from NW_028133022.1 coordinate 1,812, forward strand.
GTGGTTCCGGCATGGCTCGCTGAGCCTTTGGTTAATTCCTCTTCCTGGTGGGAAATGAGAGTTAAATTTGCCCGTCCAGACACCTCCAGCTAGTCTCTCATTGGTTCTCCCTATTCCTGTTCATTTTCCGCAGAAATTGCAAACTGGGCCAAACAGGAGGTTAAAGGCACTGAGTCTCCAAGTGGAGAGAGTGTTAGTAAAGCGTCTGAAATGTTGCACCCGAGTACCAGGGGACGAAAAGTGAGACACATTTGAACACGTTTCCCGATCACACGGTGGATCATACTCTGGGTTCCACATGCATGTTTTAGCTGAAGGAAGAATCCCTTAAACCTGGAGAGTTGAGAACCGTGGAATGGGTACCACGCAATATGACTTCAAAGGGACTGCATTTGCTCACCGAACCTCACCAATCCTATCCCTGCTGCGTTTATGCCGCTGTACACACGCTTGATTCTCTTTCGGAGACATATAAATCCATAGGTTTTAAGATTCTTACTAGTCAGGTATATTCTTAGGCATTTAATATGGGGTGTTGAGTCCACTTCGTTGAGCAAGCAGTAGCTCTTGTCTATTACATATTTGGCTTATGGAAAGGTATCTGTGCTAATTTCAATCTCTGGTTTTATGCAGCACCCCAACTCACCTTTCCCCTTAAGCAAGCATAAGTTGGTTTTCTACATTTGAGACCCTATTCTGTTTTGTAATTCAGTTCCTGTGTAGCCAAGTTTACATTCCGTGTATTAGTGATATCTTATGATGTTTCTTTTTCTGTGTGACTTATTTCACTTAGAATCATCGTACCTGAATCCACTCATTATGCTGCTATGGGCCTGATGACATAGATTTCATTGCTGAGTGATATTTCATTGTACGTTAGTACCACAACTTCTTTATCCATTTTTCGCTTTCTGCGATATTGAACTTGTACCGTAAACGAGGTTTTTGTAAACAGAGCCGTCCCAAACTTTGGGGTGGCTGTGTCTTTTTGATTTTAATTTCCCTAAGCTATAGGACCATAAGTGGAAGTGCCCTAGGCTCTGTTGCTTTGTTTTTTAGATGTTTCAGGAAACACCATACACTTCTCCAGAGTGGCTCTTGGCAATTTACATCCCGCCCATCAGCCTAACTAGGCTCCCAGTTCTCCATGGCCTGTCCTGCCTTTCTGGATTTTACACTTTTTTCAGATGGCCCTTTTGACCGGGGGGCAGTGAGACTTCATTGTAGTGCAGATTTCCTTTGCAAGCTTGCTTGGTTGGCCAAAAAGGGCGTATGCGTTTTTTCCTGAATATATTCAGGAAAAAAAGCATACGCCCTTTTTGGCCAAGTGCATTATTGTGGATGTTCTGCCTCTTTTCCTATGCTTTAAATGCAATTCCAGTCTACCTCCTGAAACCGGTTTCCTGCAATTCTGCCCCGCTTTCAAGTCCTCTTGGCAGCCTTACTTCAATATATTTTTGGACGATAGCTGTCATTTATAACTCTGCAAGTTTGTGAATGACAGAGCCCCTGAGCTCCTTTCTTCAACTCGCTTTCTTGTGAGCTGGCCGCAACACCGCATGATTGCTTCAGGCCCTAGTGTGGTTCCGGCATGGCTCGCTGAGCCTTTGGTTAATTCCTCTTCCTGGTGGGAAATGAGAGTTAAATTTGCCCGTCCAGACACCTCCAGCTAGTCTCTCATTGGTTCTCCCTATTCCTGTTCATTTTCCGCAGAAATTGCAAACTGGGCCAAACAGGAGGTTAAAGGCACTGAGTCTCCAAGTGGGGAGAGTGTTAGTAAAGCGTCTGGAATGTTGCACCCGAGTACCAGGGGACAAAAAGTGAGACACATTTGAACACGTTTCCCGATCACACGGTGGATCATACTCTGAGTTCCACATGCATGATTTAGCTGAAGGAAGAATCCCTTAAACCTGGAGAGTTGAGAACCATGGAATGAGTACCATGCAATATGACTTCAAAGGGTCTGCATTTGCTCACCGAACCTCACCAATCTTATCACTGCTGCGTTTATGCCGCTGTACACACGCTTGATTCTCTTTCGGAGACATATAAATCCATAGGTTTTAAGATTCTTACTAGTCAGGTATATTCTTAGGCGTTTAATATGGGGTGTTGAGTCCACTTCGTTGAGCAAGCAGTAGCTCTTGTCTATTACATATTTGGCTTATGGAAAGGTATCTGTGCTAATTTCAATCTCTGGTTTTATGCAGCACCCCAACTCACCTTTCCCCTTAAGCAAGCATAAGTTGGTTTTCTACATTTGAGACCCTATTCTGTTTTGTAATTCAGTTCCTGTGTAGCCAAGTTTATATTCCGTGTATTAGTGATATCTTATGATGTTTCTTTTTCTGTGTCACTTATTTCACTTAGAATCATCGTACCTGAATCCACTCATTATGCTGCTATGGGCCTGATGACATAGATTTCATTGCTGAGTGATATTTCATTGTACGTTAGTACCACAACTTCTTTATCCATTTTTCGCTTTCTGCGATATTGAACTTGTACCGTAAACGAGGTTCTTGTAAACAGAGCCATCCCAAACTTTGGGGTGGCTGTGTCTTTTTGATTTTAATTTCCTTAAGCTCTAGGACCATAAGTGGAAGTGCCCTAGGCTCTGTTGCTTTGTTTTTTAGATGTTTCAGGAAACACCATACACTTCTCCAGAGTGGCTCTTGGCAATTTACATCCCGCCCATCAGCCTAACTAGGCTCCCAGTTCTCCATGGCCTGTCCTGCCTTTCTGGATTTTACACTTTTTTCAGATGGCCCTTTTGACCGGGGGGCAGTGAGACTTCATTGTAGTGCAGATTTCCTTTGCAAGCTTGCTTGGTTGGCCAAAAAGGGCGTATGCGTTTTTTCCTGAATATATTCAGGAAAAAACGCATACGCCCTTTTTGGCCAAGTGCATCATTGTGGACGTTCTGCCTCTTTTCCTATGCTTTACATGCAATTCCAGTCTACCTCCTGAAATCGGTTTCCTGCAATTCTGCCCCGCTTTCAAGTCCTCTTGGCAGCCTTACTTCAATATATTTTTGGACGATAGCTGTCATTTATAACTCTGCAGGTTTGTGAATGACAGAGCCCCTGAGCTCCTTTCTTCAACTCGCTTTCTTGTGAGCTGGCCACAACACCGCAGGATTGCTTCAGGCCCTACTGTGGTTCCGGCATGGCTCGCTGAGCCTTTGGTTAATTCCTCTTCCTGGTGGGAAATGAGAGTTAAATTTGCCCGTCCAGACACCTCCAGCTAGTCTCTCATTGATTCTCCCTATTCCTGTTCATTTTCCGCAGAAATTGCAAACTGGGCCAAACAGGAGGTTAAAGGCACTGAGTCTCCAAGTGGGGAGAGTGTTAGTAAAGCGTCTGGAATGTTTCACCCGAGTACCAGGGGACGAAAAGTGAGACACATTTGAACACGTTTCCCGATCACACGGTGGATCATACTCTGAGTTCCACATGCATGTTTTAGCTGAAGGAAGAATCCCTTAAACCTGGAGAGTTGAGAACCATGGAATGGGTACCATGCAATATGACTTCAAAGGGTCTGCATTTGCTCACCGAACCTCACCAATCCTATCCCTGCTGCGTTTATGCCGTTGTACACACGCTTGATTCTCTTTCGGAGACATATAAATCCATAGGTTTTAAGATTCTTACTAGTCAGGTATATTCTTAGGCGTTTAATATGGGGTGTTGAGTCCACTTCGTTGAGCAAGCAGTAGCTCTTGTCTATTACATATTTGGCTTATCGAAAGGTATCTGTGCTAATTTCAATCTCTGGTTTTATGTAGCACCCCAACTCACCTTTCCCCTTAAGCAAACATAAGTTGGTTTTCTACATTTGAGACACTATTCTGTTTTGTAATTCAGTTCCTGTGTAGCCAAGTTTACATTCCGTGTATTAGTGATATCTTATGATGTTTCTTTTTCTGTGTGACTTATTTCACTTAGAATCATCGTACCTGAATCCACTCATTATGCTGCTACTCGCCTGATGACATAGATTTCATTGCTGAGTGATATTTCATTGTACGTTAGTACCACAACTTCTTTATCCATTTTTCGCTTTCTGCGATATTGAACTTGTACCGTAAACGAGGTTCTTGTAAACAGAGCCCTCCCAAAATTTGGGGTGGCTGTGTCTTTTTTATTTTAATTTCCCTAAGCTATAGGACCATAAGTGGAAGTGCCCTAGGCTCTGTTGCTTTGTTTTTTAGATGTTTCCGGAAACACGGTACACTTCTCCAGAGTGGCTGTTGGAAATTTACATCCTGCCCATCAGCCTAACTAGGCTCCCAGTTCTCCATGGCCTGTCCTGCCTTTATGGATTTTACACTTTTTTCAGATGGCCCTTTTGACCGGGGGGTAGTGAGACTTCATTGTAGTGCAGATTTCTTTGCAAGCTTGCTTGGTTGGCCAAAAAGGGCGTATGCGTTTTTTCCTGAATATATTCAGGAAAAAACGCATACGCCCTTTTTGGCCAAGTGCATCATTGTGGACGTTCTGCCTCTTTTCCTATGCTTTACATGCAATTCCAGTCTACCTCCTGAAATCGGTTTCCTGCAATTCTGCCCCGCTTTCAAGTCCTCTTGGCAGCCTTACTTCAATATATTTTTGGACGATAGCTGTCATTTATAACTCTGCAGGTTTGTGAATGACAGTGCCCCTGAGCTCCTTTCTTCGACTCGCTTTCTTGTGAGCTGGCCGCAACACCGCAGGATTGCTTCAGGCCCTAGTGTGGTTCCGGCATGGCTCGCTGAGCCTTTGGTTAATTCCTCTTCCTGGTGGGAAATGAGAGTTAAATTTGCCCGTCCAGACACCTCCAGCTAGTCTCTCATTGGTTCTCCCTATTCCTGTTCATTTTCCGCAGAAATTGCAAACTGGGCCAAACAGGAGGTTAAAGGCACTGAGTCTCCAAGTGGGGAGAGTGTTAGTAAAGCGTCTGGAATGTTGCACCCGAGTACCAGGGGACGAAAAGTGAGACACATTTGAACACGTTTCCCGATCACACGGTGGATCATACTCTGGGTTCCACATGCATGTTTTAGCTGAAGGAAGAATCCCTTAAACCTGGAGAGTTGAGAACCGTGGAATGGGTACCATGCAATATGACTTCAAAGGGTCTGCATTTTCTCACCGAACCTCACCAATCTTATCACTGCTGCGTTTATGCCGCTGTACACACGCTTGATTCTCTTTCGGAGACATATAAATCCATAGGTTTTAAGATTCTTACTAGTCAGGTATATTCTTAGGCGTTTAATATGGGGTGTTGAGTCCACTTCGTTGAGCAAGCAGTAGCTCTTGTCTATTACATATTTGGCTTATGGAAAGGTATCTGTGCTAATTTCAATCTCTGGTTTTATGCAGCACCCCAACTCACCTTTCCCCTTAAGCAAGCATAAGTTGGTTTTCTACATTTGAGACCCTATTCTGTTTTGTAATTCAGTTCCTGTGTAGCCAAGTTTATATTCCGTGTATTAGTGATATCTTATGATGTTTCTTTTTCTGTGTGACTTATTTCACTTAGAATCATCATACCTGAATTCACTCATTATGCTGCTATGGGCCTGATGACATAGATTTCATTGCTGAGTGATATTTCATTGTACGTTAGTACCACAACTTCTTTATCCATTTTTCGCTTTCTGCGATATTGAACTTGTACCGTAAACGAGGTTCTTGTAAACAGAGCCGTCCCAAACTTTGGGGTGGCTGTGTCTTTTTGATTTTAATTTCCCTAAGCTATAGGACCATAAGTGGAAGTGCCCTAGGCTCTGTTGCTTTGTTTTTTAGATGTTTCAGGAAACACCATACACTTCTCCAGAGTGGCTCTTGGCAATTTACATCCCGCCCATCAGCCTAACTAGGCTCCCAGTTCTCCATGGCCTGTCCTGCCTTTCTGGATTTTACACTTTTTTCAGATGGCCCTTTTGACCGGGGGGCAGTGAGACTTCATTGTAGTGCAGATTTCCTTTGCAAGCTTGCTTGGTTGGCCAAAAAGGGCGTATGCGTTTTTTCCTGAATATATTCAGGAAAAAACGCATACGCCCTTTTTGGCCAAGTGCATCATTGTGGACGTTCTGCCTCTTTTCCTATGCTTTACATGCAATTCCAGTCTACCTCCTGAAATCGGTTTCCTGCAATTCTGCCCCGCTTTCAAGTCCTCTTGGCAGCCTTACTTCAATATATTTTTGGACGATAGCTGTCATTTATAACTCTGCAGGTTTGTGAATGACAGAGCCCCTGAGCTCCTTTCTTCAACTCGCTTTCTTGTGAGCTGGCTGCACCACTGCAGGATTGCTTCAGGCCCTAGTGTGGTTCCGGCATGGCTCGCTGAGCCTTTGGTTAATTCCTCTTCCTGGTGGGAAATGAGAGTTAAATTTGCCCGTCCAGACACCTCCAGCTAGTCTCTCATTGATTCTCCTTATTCCTGTTCATTTTCCGCAGAAATTGCAAACTGGGCCAAACAGGAGGTTAAAGGCACTGACTCTCCAAGTGGGGAGAGTGTTAGTAAAGCGTCTGGAATGTTGCACCCAAGTACCAGGGGACGAAAAGTGAGACACATTTGAACACGTTTCCCGATCACACGGTGGATCATACTCTGAGTTCCACATGCATGTTTTAGCTGAAGGAAGAATCCCTTAAACCTGGAGAGTTGAGAACCATGGAATGGGTACCATGCAATATGACTTCAAAGGGTCTGCATTTGCTCACCGAACCTCACCAATCCTATCCCTGCTGCGTTTATGCCGCTGTACACACGCTTGATTCTCTTTCGGAGACATATAAATCCATAGGTTTTAAGATTCTTACTAGTCAGGTATATTCTTAGGCGTTTAATATGGGGTGTTGAGTCCACTTCGTTGAGCAAGCAGTAGCTCTTGTCTATTACATATTTGGCTTATGGAAAGGTATCTGTGCTAATTTCAATCTCTGGTTTTATACAGCACCCCAACTCACCTTTCCCCTTAAGCAAGCATAAGTTGGTTTTCTACATTTGAGACCCTATTCTGTTTTGTAATTCAGTTCCTGTGTAGCCAAGTTTACATTCCGTGTATTAGTGATATCTTATGATGTTTCTTTTTCTGTGTGACTTATTTCACTTACAATCATCGTACCTGAATCCACTCATTATGCTGCTACTCGCCTGATGACATAGATTTCATTGCTGAGTGATATTTCATTGTACGTTAGTACCACAACTTCTTTATCCATTTTTCGCTTTCTGCGATATTGAACTTGTACCGTAAACGAGGTTCTTGTAAACACAGCCATCCCAAAATTTGGGGTGGCTGTGTCTTTTTGATTTTAATTTCCCTAAGCTATAGGACCATAAGTGGAAGTGCCCTAGGCTCTGTTGCTTTGTTTTTTAGATGTTTCAGGAAACACCATACACTTCTCCAGAGTGGCTCTTGGCAATTTACATCCCGCCCATCAGCCTAACTAGGCTCCCAGTTCTCCATGGCCTGTCCTGCCTTTCTGGATTTTACACTTTTTTCAGATGGCCCTTTGGACCGGGGGGCAGTGAGACTTCATTGTAGTGCAGATTTCCTTTGCAAGCTTGCTTGGTTGGCCAAAAAGGGCGTATGCGTTTTTTCCTGAATATATTCAGGAAAAAACGCATACGCCCTTTTTGGCCAAGTGCATCATTGTGGACGTTCTGCCTCTTTTCCTATGCTTTACATGCAATTCCAGTCTACCTCCTGAAATCGGTTTCCTGCAATTCTGCCCCGCTTTCAAGTCCTCTTGGCAGCCTTACTTCAATATATTTTTGGACGATAGCTGTCATTTATAACTCTGCAGGTTTGTGAATGACAGTGCCCCTGAGCTCCTTTCTTCAACTCGCTTTCTTGTGAGCTGGCCGCAACACCGCAGGATTGCTTCAGGCCCTAGTGTGTTTCCGGCATGGCTCGCTGAGCCTTTGGTTAATTCCTCTTCCTGGTGGGAAATGAGAGTTAAATTTGCCCGTCCAGACACCTCCAGCTAGTCTCTCATTGGTTCTCCCTATTCCTGTTCATTTTCCGCAGAAATTGCAAACTGGGCCAAACAGGAGGTTAAAGGCACTGAGTCTCCAAGTGGGGAGAGTGTTAGTAAAGCGTCTGGAATGTTGCACCCGAGTACCATGGGACGAAAAGTGAGACACATTTGAACACGTTTCCCGATCACAAGGTGGATCATACTCTGGGTTCCACATGCATGTGTTAGCTGAAGGAAGAATCCCTTAAACCTGGAGAGTTGAGAACCATGGAATGGGTACCATGCAATATGACTTCAAAGGGTCTGCATTTGCTCACCGAACCTCACCAATCCTATCCCTGCTGCATTTATGCCACTGTACACATGCTTGATTCTCTTTCGGAGACATATAAATCCATAGGTTTAAGATTCTTACTAGTCAGGTATATTCCTAGGCGTTTAATATGGGGTGTTGAGTCCACTTCGTTGAGCAAGCAGTAGCTCTTGTCTATTACATATTTGGCTTATGGAAAGGTATCTGTGCTAATTTCAATCTCTGGTTTTATGTAGCACCCCAACTCACCTTTCCCCTTAAGCAAGCATAAGTTGGTTTTCAACATTTGAGACCCTATTCTGTTTTGTATTTCAGTTCCTGTGTAACCAAGTTTACATTCCGTGTATTAGTGATATCTTATGATGTTTCTTTTTCTGTGTGACTTATTTCACTTAGAATCATCGTACCTGAATCCACTCATTATTCTGCTACTGGCCTGATGACATAGATTTCATTGCTGAGTGATATTTCATTGTACGTTAGTACCACAACTTCTTTATTCATTTTTCGCTTTCTGCGATATTGAACTTGTACCGTAAACGAGGTTCTTGTAAACAGAGCCGTCCCAAACTTTGGGGTGGCTGTGTCTTTTTGATTTTAATTTCCCTAAGCTATAGGACCATAAGTGGAAGTGCCCTAGGCTCTGTTGCTTTGTTTTTTAGATGTTTCAGGAAACACCATACACTTCTCCAGAGTGGCTCTTGGCAATTTACATCCCGCCCATCAGCCTAACTAGGCTCCCAGTTCTCCATGGCCTGTCCTGTCTTTCTGGATTTTACACTTTTTTCAGATGGCCCTTTTGACTGGGGGGCAGTGAGACTTCATTGTAGTGCAGATTTCCTTTGCAAGCTTGCTTGGTTGGCCAAAAAGGGCGTATGCATTTTTTCCTGAATATATTCAGGAAAAAACGCATACCCCCTTTTTGGCCAAGTGCATCATTGTGGACGTTCTGCCTCTTTTCCTATGCTTTACATGCAATTCCAGTCTACCTCCTGAAATCGGTTTCCTGCAATTCTGCCCCGCTTTCAAGTCCTCTTGGCAGCCTTACTTCAATATATTTTTGGACGATAGCTGTCATTTATAACTCTGCAGGTTTGTGAATGACAGAGCCCCTGAGCTCCTTTCTTCAACTCGCTTTCTTGTGAGCTGACTGCAACACTGCAGGATTGCTTCAGGCCCTAGTGTGGTTCCGGCATGGCTCACTGAGCCTTTGGTTAATTCCTCTTCCTGGTGGGAAATGAGAGTTAAATTTGCCCATGCAGACACCTCCAGCTAGTCTCTCATTGATTCTCCCTATTCCTGTTCATTTTCCGCAGAAATTGCAAACTGGGCCAAACAGGAGGTTAAAGGCACTGACTCTCCAAGTGGGGAGAGTGTTAGTAAAGCGTCTGGAATGTTGCACCCGAGTACCAGGGGACGAAAACTGAGATACATTTGAACACGTTTCCCGATCACACGGTGGATCATACTCTGAGTTCCACAGGCATGTTTTAGCTGAAGGAAGAATCTCTTAAACCTGGAGAGTTGAGAACAATGGAATGGGTACCATGCAATATGACTTCAAAGGGTCTGCATTTGCTCACCGAACCTCACCAATCCTATCCCTGCTGCGTTTATGCCGCTGTACACACGCTTGATTCTCTTTCGGAGACATATAAATCCATAGGTTTTAAGATTCTTACTAGTCAGGTATATTCTTAGGCGTTTAATATGGGGTGTTGAGTCCACTTCGTTGAGCAAGCAGTAGCTCTTGTCTATTACATATTTGGCTTATGGAAAGGTATCTGTGCTAATTTCAATCTCTGGTTTTATGTAGCACACCAACTCACCTTTCCCCTTAAGCAAGCATAAGTTGGTTTTCTACATTTGAGACCCTATTCTGTTTTGTAATTCAGTTCCTGTGTAGCCAAGTTTACATTCCGTGTATTAGTGATATCTTATGATGTTTCTTTTTCTGTGTGACTTATTTCACTTAGAATCATCGTACCTGAATCCACTCATTATGCTGCTACTGGCCTGATGACATAGATTTCATTGCTGAGTGATATTTCATTGTACGTTAGTACCACAACTTCTTTATCCATTTTTCGCTTTCTGCGATATTGAACTTGTACCGTAAACGAGGTTCTTGTAAACAGAGCCGTCCCAAACTTTGGGGTGGCTGTGTCTTTTTGATTTTAATTTCCTTAAGCTATAGGACCATAAGTGGAAGTGCCCTAGGCTCTGTTGCTTTGTTTTTTAGATGTTTCAGGAAACACCATACACTTCTCCAGAGTGGCTCTTGGCAATTTACATCCCGCCCATCAGCCTAACTAGGCTCCCAGTTCTCCATGGCCTGTCCTGCCTTTCTGGATTTTACACTTTTTTCAGATGGCCCTTTTGACCGGGGGGCAGTGAGACTTCATTGTAGTGCAGATTTCCTTTGCAAGCTTGCTTGGTTGGCCAAAAAGGGCGTATGCGTTTTTTCCTGAATATATTCAGGAAAAAACGCATACGCCCTTTTTGGCCAAGTGCATCATTGTGGACGTTCTGCCTCTTTTCCTATGCTTTACATGCAATTCCAGTCTACCTCCTGAAATCGGTTTCCTGCAATTCTGCCCCGCTTTCAAGTCCTCTTGGCAGCCTTACTTCAATATATTTTTGGACGATAGCTGTCATTTATAACTCTGCAGGTTTGTGAATGACAGAGCCCCTGAGCTCCTTTCTTTGACTCGCTTTCTTGTGAGCTGGCCGCAACACCGCAGGATTGCTTCAGGCCATAGTGTGTTTCCGGCATGGCTCGCTGAGCCTTTGGTTAATTCCTCTTCCTGGTGGGAAATGAGAGTTAAATTTGCCCGTCCAGACACCTCCAGCTAGTCTCTCATTGGTTCTCCCTATTCCTGTTCATTTTCCGCAGAAATTGCAAACTGGGCCAAACAGGAGGTTAGAGGCACTGAGTCTCCAAGTGGGGAGAGTGTTAGTAAAGCATCTGGAATGTGGCACCCGAGTACCAGGGGACGAAAAGTGAGACACATTTGAACACGTTTCCCGATCACACGGTGGATCATACTCTGGGTTCCACATGCATGTTTTAGCTGAAGGAAGAATCCCTTAAACCTGGAGAGTTGAGAACCATGGAATGGGTACCATGCAATATGACTTCAAAGGGTCTGCATTTGCTCACCGAACCTCACCAATCCTATCACTGCTGCGTTTATGCCGCTGTACACACGCTTGATTCTCTTTCGGAGACATATAAATCCATAGGTTTTAAGATTCTTACTAGTCAGGTATATTCTTAGGCGTTTAATATGGGGTGTTGAGTCCACTTCGTTGAGCAAGCAATAGCTCTTGTCTATTACATATTTGGCTTATGGAAAGGTATCTGTGCTAATTTCAATCTCTGGTTTTATGCAGCACCCCAACTCACCTTTCCCCTTAAGCAAGCATAAGTTGGTTTTCTACATTTGAGACCCTATTCTGTTTTGTAATTCAGTTCCTGTGTAGCCAAGTTTACATTCCGTGTATTAGTGATATCTTATGATGTTTCTTTTTCTGTGTGACTTATTTCACTTAGAGTCATCATACCTGAATTCACTCATTATGCTGCTATGGGCCTGATGACATAGATTTCATTGCTGAGTGATATTTCATTGTACGTTAGTACCACAACTTCTTTATCCATTTTTCGCTTTCTGCGATATTGAACTTGTACCGTAAACGAGGTTCTTGTAAACAGAGCCGTCCCAAACTTTGGGGTGGCTGTGTCTTTTTGATTTTAATTTCCTTAAGCTATAGGACCATAAGTGGAAGTGCCCTAGGCTCTGTTGCTTTGTTTTTTAGATGTTTCAGGAAACACCATACACTTCTCCAGAGTGGCTGTTGGCAATTTACATCCCGCCCATCAGCCTAACTAGGCTCCCAGTTCTCCATGGCCTGTCCTGCCTTTCTGGATTTTACACTTTTTTCAGATGGCCCTTTTGACCGGGGGGCAGTGAGACTTTATTGTAGTGCAGATTTCCTTTGCAAGCTTGCTTGGTTGGCCAAAAAGGGCGTATGCGTTTTTTCCTGAATATATTCAGGAAAAAACGCATACGCCCTTTTTGGCCAAGTGCATCATTGTGGACGTTCTGCCTGTTTTCCTATGCTTTACATGCAATTCCAGTCTACCTCCTGAAATCGGTTTCCTGCAATTCTGCCCCGCTTTCAAGTCCTCTTGGCAGCCTTACTGCAATATATTTTTGGACGATAGCTGTCATTTATAACTCTGCAGGTTTGTGAATGACAGTGCCCCTGAGCTCCTTTCTTCGACTCGCTTTCTTGTGAGCTGGCCGCAACACCACAGGATTGCTTCAGGCCCTAGTGTGTTTCCGGCATGGCTCGCTGAGCCTTTGGTTAATTCCTCTTCCTGGTGGGAAATGAGAGTTAAATTTGCCCGTCCAGACACCTCCAGCTAGTCTCTCATTGGTTCTCCCTATTCCTGTTCATTTTCCGCAGAAATTGCAAACTGGGCCAAACAGGAGGTTAAAGGCACTGACTCTCCAAGTGGGGAGAGTGTTAGTAAAGTGTCTGGAATGTTGCACCCGAGTACCAGGGGACGAAAAGTGAGACACATTTGAACACGTTTCCCGATCACACGGTGGATCATACTCTGGGTTCCACATGCATGTTTTAGCTGAAGGAAGAATCCCTTAAACCTGGAGAGTTGAGAACCGTGGAATGGGTACCATGCAATATGACTTCAAAGGGTCTGCATTTGCTCACCGAACCTCACCAATCCTATCCCTGCTGCGTTTATGCCGCTGTACACACGCTTGATTCTCTTTCGGAGACATATAAATCCATAGGTTTTAAGATTCTTACTAGTCAGGTATATTCTTAGGCGTTTAATATGGGGTGTTGAGTCCACTTCGTTGAGCAAGCAGTAGCTCTTGTCTATTACATATTTGGCTTATGGAAAGGTATCTGTGCTAATTTCAATCTCTGGTTTTATGTAGCACCCCAACTCACCTTTCCCCTTAAGCAAGCATAAGTTGGTTTTATACATTTTAGACCCTATTCTGTTTTGTAATTCAGTTCCTGTGTAGCCAAGTTTACATTCCGTGTATTAGTGATATCTTATGATGTTTCTTTTTCTGTGTGACTTATTTCACTTAGAATCATCGTACCTGAATCCACTCATTATGCTGCTACTGGCCTGATGACAAAGATTTCATTGCTGAGTGATATTTCATTGTACGTTAGTACCACAACTTCTTTATCCATTTTTCGCTTTCTGCGATATTGAACTTGTACCGTAAACGAGGTTCTTGTAAACAGAGCCATCCCAAACTTTGGGGTGGCTGTGTCTTTTTCATTTTAATTTCCCTAAGCTATAGGACCATAAGTGGAAGTGCCCTAGGCTCTGTTGCTTTGTTTTTTAGATGTTTCAGGAAACACCATACACTTCTCCAGAGTGGCTGTTGGCAATTTACATCCCGCCCATAAGCCTAACTAGGCTCCCAGTTCTCCATGGCCTGTCCTGCCTTTCTGGATTTTACACTATTTTCAGATGGCCCTTTTGACCGGGGGCCAGTGAGACTTCATTGTAGTGCAGATTTCCTTTGCAAGCTTGCTTGGTTGGCCAAAAAGGCGTATGCATTTTTTCCTGAATATATTCAGGAAAAAACGCATACGCCCTTTTTGGCCAAGTGCATCATTGTGGACGTTCTGCCTGTTTTCCTATGCTTTACATGCAATTCCAGTCTACCTCCTGAAATCGGTTTCCTGCAATTCTGCCCCGCTTTCAAGTCCTCTTGGCAGCCTTACTTCAATATATTTTTGGACGATAGCTGTCATTTATAACTCTGCAGGTTTGTGAATGACAGTGCCCCTGAGCTCCTTTCTTCGACTCGCTTTCTTGTGAGCTGGCCGCAACACCGCAGGATTGCTTCAGGCCCTAGTGTGTTTCCGGCATGGCTCGCTGAGCCTTTGGTTAATTCCTCTTCCTGGTGGGAAATGAGAGTTAAATTTGCCCGTCCAGACACCTCCAGCTAGTCTCTCATTGGTTCTCCCTATTCCTGTTCATTTTCCGCAGAAATTGCAAACTGGGCCAAACAGGAGGTTAAAGGCACTGAGTCTCCAAGTGGGGAGAGTGTTAGTAAAGCGTCTGGAATGTTGCACCCGAGTACCAGGGGACGAAAAGTGAGACACATTTGAACACGTTTCCCGATCACACGGTGGATCATACTCTGGGTTCCACATGCATGTTTTAGCTGAAGGAAGAATCCCTTAAACCTGGAGAGTTGAGAACCGTGGAATGGGTACCATGCAATATGACTTCAAAGGGTCTGCATTTGCTCACCGAACCTCACCAATCCTATCCCTGCTGCGTTTATGCCGCTGTACACACGCTTGATTCTCTTTCGGAGACATATAAATCCATAGGTTTTAAGATTCTTACTAGTCAGGTATATTCTTAGGCGTTTAATATGGGGTGTTGAGTCCACTTCGTTGAGCAAGCAGTAGCTCTTGTCTATTACATATTTGGCTTATGGAAAGGTATCTGTGCTAATTTCAATCTCTGGTTTTATGTAGCACCCCAACTCACCTTTCCCCTTAAGCAAGCATAAGTTGGTTTTCTACATTTGAGACCCTATTCTGTTTTGTAATTCAGTTCCTGTGTAGCCAAGTTTATATTCCGTGTATTAGTGATATCTTATGATGTTTCTTTTTCTGTGTGACTTATTTCACTTAGAATCATCGTACCTGAATCCACTCATTATGCTGCTACTGGCCTGATGACATAGATTTCATTGCTGAGTGATATTTCATTGTACGTTAGTACCACAACTTCTTTATCCATTTTTCGCTTTCTGCGATATTGAACTTGTACCGTAAACGAGGTTCTTGTAAACAGAGCCATCCCAAACTTTGGGGTGGCTGTGTCTTTTTCATTTTAATTTCCCTAAGCTATAGGACCATAAGTGGAAGTGCCCTAGGCTCTGTTGCTTTGTTTTTTAGATGTTTCAGGAAACACCATACACTTGTCCAGAGTGGCTCTTGGCAATTTACATACCGCCCATCAGCCTAACTAGGCTCCCAGTTCTCCATGGCCTGTCCTGCCTTTCTGGATTTTACACTTTTTTCAGATGGCCCTTTTGACCGGGGGCCAGTGAGACTTCATTGTAGTGCAGATTTCCTTTGCAAGCTTGCTTGGTTGGCCAAAAAGGGCGTATGCGTTTTTTCCTGAATATATTCAGGAAAAAACGCATACGCCCTTTTTGGCCAAGTGCATCATTGTGGACGTTCTGCCTCTTTTCCTATGCTTTACATGCAATTCCAGTCTACCTCCTGAAATCGGTTTCCTGCAATTCTGCCCCGCTTTCAAGTCCTCTTGGCAGCCTTACTTCAATATATTTTTGGACGATAGCTGTCATTTATAACTCTGCAGGTTTGTGAATGACAGTGCCCCTGAGCTCCTTTCTTCGACTCGCTTTCTTGTGAGCTGGCCGCAACACCGCAGGATTGCTTCAGGCCCTAGTGTGGTTCCGGCATGGCTCGCTGAGCCTTTGGTTAATTCCTCTTCCTGGTGGGAAATGAGAGTTAAATTTGCCCGTCCAGACACCTCCAGCTAGTCTCTCATTGGTTCTCCCTATTCCTGTTCATTTTCCGCAGAAATTGCAAACTGGGCCAAACAGGAGGTTAAAGGCACTGAGTCTCCAAGTGGAGAGAGTGTTAGTAAAGCGTCTGAAATGTTGCACCCGAGTACCAGGGGACGAAAAGTGAGACACATTTGAACATGTTTCCCGATCACACGGTGGATCATACTCTGGGTTCCACATGCATGTTTTAGCTGAAGGAAGAATCCCTTAAACCTGGAGAGTTGAGAACCGTGGAATGGGTACCACGCAATATGACTTCAAAGGGACTGCATTTGCTCACCGAACCTCACCAATCCTATCCCTGCTGCGTTTATGCCGCTGTACACACGCTTGATTCTCTTTCGGAGACATATAAATCCATAGGTTTTAAGATTCTTACTAGTCAGGTATATTCTTAGGCATTTAATATGGGGTGTTGAGTCCACTTCGTTGAGCAAGCAGTAGCTCTTGTCTATTACATATTTGGCTTATGGAAAGGTATCTGTGCTAATTTCAATCTCTGGTTTTATGCAGCACCCCAACTCACCTTTCCCCTTAAGCAAGCATAAGTTGGTTTTCTACATTTGAGACCCTATTCTGTTTTGTAATTCAGTTCCTGTGTAGCCAAGTTTACATTCCGTGTATTAGTGATATCTTATGATGTTTCTTTTTCTGTGTGACTTATTTCACTTAGAATCATCGTACCTGAATCCACTCATTATGCTGCTATGGGCCTGATGACATAGATTTCATTGCTGAGTGATATTTCATTGTACGTTAGTACCACAACTTCTTTATCCATTTTTCGCTTTCTGCGATATTGAACTTGTACCGTAAACGAGGTTTTTGTAAACAGAGCCGTCCCAAACTTTGGGGTGGCTGTGTCTTTTTGATTTTAATTTCCCTAAGCTATAGGACCATAAGTGGAAGTGCCCTAGGCTCTGTTGCTTTGTTTTTTAGATGTTTCAGGAAACACCATACACTTCCCCAGAGTGGCTCTTGGCAATTTACATCCCGCCCATCAGCCTAACTAGGCTCCCAGTTCTCCATGGCCTGTCCTGCCTTTCTGGATTTTACACTTTTTTCAGATGGCCCTTTTGACCGGGGGGCAGTGAGACTTCATTGTAGTGCAGATTTCCTTTGCAAGCTTGCTTGGTTGGCCAAAAAGGGCGTATGCGTTTTTTCCTGAATATATTCAGGAAAAAAAGCATACGCCCTTTTTGGCCAAGTGCATTATTGTGGATGTTCTGCCTCTTTTCCTATGCTTTAAATGCAATTCCAGTCTACCTCCTGAAACCGGTTTCCTGCAATTCTGCCCCGCTTTCAAGTCCTCTTGGCAGCCTTACTTCAATATATTTTTGGACGATAGCTGTCATTTATAACTCTGCAAGTTTGTGAATGACAGAGCCCCTGAGCTCCTTTCTTCAACTCGCTTTCTTGTGAGCTGGCCGCAACACCGCATGATTGCTTCAGGCCCTAGTGTGGTTCCGGCATGGCTCGCTGAGCCTTTGGTTAATTCCTCTTCCTGGTGGGAAATGAGAGTTAAATTTGCCCGTCCAGACACCTCCAGCTAGTCTCTCATTGGTTCTCCCTATTCCTGTTCATTTTCCGCAGAAATTGCAAACTGGGCCAAACAGGAGGTTAAAGGCACTGAGTCTCCAAGTGGGGAGAGTGTTAGTAAAGCGTCTGGAATGTTGCACCCGAGTACCAGGGGACAAAAAGTGAGACACATTTGAACACGTTTCCCGATCACACGGTGGATCATACTCTGAGTTCCACATGCATGATTTAGCTGAAGGAAGAATCCCTTAAACCTGGAGAGTTGAGAACCATGGAATGAGTACCATGCAATATGACTTCAAAGGGTCTGCATTTGCTCACCGAACCTCACCAATCTTATCACTGCTGCGTTTATGCCGCTGTACACACGCTTGATTCTCTTTCGGAGACATATAAATCCATAGGTTTTAAGATTCTTACTAGTCAGGTATATTCTTAGGCGTTTAATATGGGGTGTTGAGTCCACTTCGTTGAGCAAGCAGTAGCTCTTGTCTATTACATATTTGGCTTATGGAAAGGTATCTGTGCTAATTTCAATCTCTGGTTTTATGCAGCACCCCAACTCACCTTTCCCCTTAAGCAAGCATAAGTTGGTTTTCTACATTTGAGACCCTATTCTGTTTTGTAATTCAGTTCCTGTGTAGCCAAGTTTATATTCCGTGTATTAGTGATATCTTATGATGTTTCTTTTTCTGTGTCACTTATTTCACTTAGAATCATCGTACCTGAATCCACTCATTATGCTGCTATGGGCCTGATGACATAGATTTCATTGCTGAGTGATATTTCATTGTACGTTAGTACCACAACTTCTTTATCCATTTTTCGCTTTCTGCGATATTGAACTTGTACCGTAAACGAGGTTCTTGTAAACAGAGCCATCCCAAACTTTGGGGTGGCTGTGTCTTTTTGATTTTAATTTCCTTAAGCTCTAGGACCATAAGTGGAAGTGCCCTAGGCTCTGTTGCTTTGTTTTTTAGATGTTTCAGGAAACACCATACACTTCTCCAGAGTGGCTCTTGGCAATTTACATCCCGCCCATCAGCCTAACTAGGCTCCCAGTTCTCCATGGCCTGTCCTGCCTTTCTGGATTTTACACTTTTTTCAGATGGCCCTTTTGACCGGGGGGCAGTGAGACTTCATTGTAGTGCAGATTTCCTTTGCAAGCTTGCTTGGTTGGCCAAAAAGGGCGTATGCGTTTTTTCCTGAATATATTCAGGAAAAAACGCATACGCCCTTTTTGGCCAAGTGCATCATTGTGGACGTTCTGCCTCTTTTCCTATGCTTTACATGCAATTCCAGTCTACCTCCTGAAATCGGTTTCCTGCAATTCTGCCCCGCTTTCAAGTCCTCTTGGCAGCCTTACTTCAATATATTTTTGGACGATAGCTGTCATTTATAACTCTGCAGGTTTGTGAATGACAGAGCCCCTGAGCTCCTTTCTTCAACTCGCTTTCTTGTGAGCTGGCCACAACACCGCAGGATTGCTTCAGGCCCTACTGTGGTTCCGGCATGGCTCGCTGAGCCTTTGGTTAATTCCTCTTCCTGGTGGGAAATGAGAGTTAAATTTGCCCGTCCAGACACCTCCAGCTAGTCTCTCATTGATTCTCCCTATTCCTGTTCATTTTCCGCAGAAATTGCAAACTGGGCCAAACAGGAGGTTAAAGGCACTGAGTCTCCAAGTGGGGAGAGTGTTAGTAAAGCGTCTGGAATGTTTCACCCGAGTACCAGGGGACGAAAAGTGAGACACATTTGAACACGTTTCCCGATCACACGGTGGATCATACTCTGAGTTCCACATGCATGTTTTAGCTGAAGGAAGAATCCCTTAAACCTGGAGAGTTGAGAACCATGGAATGGGTACCATGCAATATGACTTCAAAGGGTCTGCATTTGCTCACCGAACCTCACCAATCCTATCCCTGCTGCGTTTATGCCGTTGTACACACGCTTGATTCTCTTTCGGAGACATATAAATCCATAGGTTTTAAGATTCTTACTAGTCAGGTATATTCTTAGGCGTTTAATATGGGGTGTTGAGTCAACTTCGTTGAGCAAGCAGTAGCTCTTGTCTATTACATATTTGGCTTATCGAAAGGTATCTGTGCTAATTTCAATCTCTGGTTTTATGTAGCACCCCAACTCACCTTTCCCCTTAAGCAAACATAAGTTGGTTTTCTACATTTGAGACACTATTCTGTTTTGTAATTCAGTTCCTGTGTAGCCAAGTTTACATTCCGTGTATTAGTGATATCTTATGATGTTTCTTTTTCTGTGTGACTTATTTCACTTAGAATCATCGTACCTGAATCCACTCATTATGCTGCTACTCGCCTGATGACATAGATTTCATTGCTGAGTGATATTTCATTGTACGTTAGTACCACAACTTCTTTATCCATTTTTCGCTTTCTGCGATATTGAACTTGTACCGTAAACGAGGTTCTTGTAAACAGAGCCCTCCCAAAATTTGGGGTGGCTGTGTCTTTTTTATTTTAATTTCCCTAAGCTATAGGACCATAAGTGGAAGTGCCCTAGGCTCTGTTGCTTTGTTTTTTAGATGTTTCCGGAAACACGGTACACTTCTCCAGAGTGGCTGTTGGAAATTTACATCCTGCCCATCAGCCTAACTAGGCTCCCAGTTCTCCATGGCCTGTCCTGCCTTTATGGATTTTACACTTTTTTCAGATGGCCCTTTTGACCGGGGGGTAGTGAGACTTCATTGTAGTGCAGATTTCTTTGCAAGCTTGCTTGGTTGGCCAAAAAGGGCGTATGCGTTTTTTCCTGAATATATTCAGGAAAAAACGCATACGCCCTTTTTGGCCAAGTGCATCATTGTGGACGTTCTGCCTCTTTTCCTATGCTTTACATGCAATTCCAGTCTACCTCCTGAAATCGGTTTCCTGCAATTCTGCCCCGCTTTCAAGTCCTCTTGGCAGCCTTACTTCAATATATTTTTGGACGATAGCTGTCATTTATAACTCTGCAGGTTTGTGAATGACAGTGCCCCTGAGCTCCTTTCTTCGACTCGCTTTCTTGTGAGCTGGCCGCAACACCGCAGGATTGCTTCAGGCCCTAGTGTGGTTCCGGCATGGCTCGCTGAGCCTTTGGTTAATTCCTCTTCCTGGTGGGAAATGAGAGTTAAATTTGCCCGTCCAGACACCTCCAGCTAGTCTCTCATTGGTTCTCCCTATTCCTGTTCATTTTCCGCAGAAATTGCAAACTGGGCCAAACAGGAGGTTAAAGGCACTGAGTCTCCAAGTGGGGAGAGTGTTAGTAAAGCGTCTGGAATGTTGCACCCGAGTACCAGGGGACGAAAAGTGAGACACATTTGAACACGTTTCCCGATCACACGGTGGATCATACTCTGGGTTCCACATGCATGTTTTAGCTGAAGGAAGAATCCCTTAAACCTGGAGAGTTGAGAACCGTGGAATGGGTACCATGCAATATGACTTCAAAGGGTCTGCATTTTCTCACCGAACCTCACCAATCTTATCACTGCTGCGTTTATGCCGCTGTACACACGCTTGATTCTCTTTCGGAGACATATAAATCCATAGGTTTTAAGATTCTTACTAGTCAGGTATATTCTTAGGCGTTTAATATGGGGTGTTGAGTCCACTTCGTTGAGCAAGCAGTAGCTCTTGTCTATTACATATTTGGCTTATGGAAAGGTATCTGTGCTAATTTCAATCTCTGGTTTTATGCAGCACCCCAACTCACCTTTCCCCTTAAGCAAGCATAAGTTGGTTTTCTACATTTGAGACCCTATTCTGTTTTGTAATTCAGTTCCTGTGTAGCCAAGTTTATATTCCGTGTATTAGTGATATCTTATGATGTTTCTTTTTCTGTGTGACTTATTTCACTTAGAATCATCATACCTGAATTCACTCATTATGCTGCTATGGGCCTGATGACATAGATTTCATTGCTGAGTGATATTTCATTGTACGTTAGTACCACAACTTCTTTATCCATTTTTCGCTTTCTGCGATATTGAACTTATACCGTAAACGAGGTTCTTGTAAACAGAGCCGTCCCAAACTTTGGGGTGGCTGTGTCTTTTTGATTTTAATTTCCCTAAGCTATAGGACCATAAGTGGAAGTGCCCTAGGCTCTGTTGCTTTGTTTTTTAGATGTTTCAGGAAACACCATACACTTCTCCAGAGTGGCTCTTGGCAATTTACATCCCGCCCATCAGCCTAACTAGGCTCCCAGTTCTCCATGGCCTGTCCTGCCTTTCTGGATTTTACACTTTTTTCAGATGGCCCTTTTGACCGGGGGGCAGTGAGACTTCATTGTAGTGCAGATTTCCTTTGCAAGCTTGCTTGGTTGGCCAAAAAGGGCGTATGCGTTTTTTCCTGAATATATTCAGGAAAAAACGCATACGCCCTTTTTGGCCAAGTGCATCATTGTGGACGTTCTGCCTCTTTTCCTATGCTTTACATGCAATTCCAGTCTACCTCCTGAAATCGGTTTCCTGCAATTCTGCCCCGCTTTCAAGTCCTCTTGGCAGCCTTACTTCAATATATTTTTGGACGATAGCTGTCATTTATAACTCTGCAGGTTTGTGAATGACAGAGCCCCTGAGCTCCTTTCTTCAACTCGCTTTCTTGTGAGCTGGCTGCACCACTGCAGGATTGCTTCAGGCCCTAGTGTGGTTCCGGCATGGCTCGCTGAGCCTTTGGTTAATTCCTCTTCCTGGTGGGAAATGAGAGTTAAATTTGCCCGTCCAGACACCTCCAGCTAGTCTCTCATTGATTCTCCTTATTCCTGTTCATTTTCCGCAGAAATTGCAAACTGGGCCAAACAGGAGGTTAAAGGCACTGACTCTCCAAGTGGGGAGAGTGTTAGTAAAGCGTCTGGAATGTTGCACCCAAGTACCAGGGGACGAAAAGTGAGACACATTTGAACACGTTTCCCGATCACACGGTGGATCATACTCTGAGTTCCACATGCATGTTTTAGCTGAAGGAAGAATCCCTTAAACCTGGAGAGTTGAGAACCATGGAATGGGTACCATGCAATATGACTTCAAAGGGTCTGCATTTGCTCACCGAACCTCACCAATCCTATCCCTGCTGCGTTTATGCCGCTGTACACACGCTTGATTCTCTTTCGGAGACATATAAATCCATAGGTTTTAAGATTCTTACTAGTCAGGTATATTCTTAGGCGTTTAATATGGGGTGTTGAGTCCACTTCGTTGAGCAAGCAGTAGCTCTTGTCTATTACATATTTGGCTTATGGAAAGGTATCTGTGCTAATTTCAATCTCTGGTTTTATGCAGCACCCCAACTCACCTTTCCCCTTAAGCAAGCATAAGTTGGTTTTCTACATTTGAGACCCTATTCTGTTTTGTAATTCAGTTCCTGTGTAGCCAAGTTTACATTCCGTGTATTAGTGATATCTTATGATGTTTCTTTTTCTGTGTGACTTATTTCACTTACAATCATCGTACCTGAATCCACTCATTATGCTGCTACTCGCCTGATGACATAGATTTCATTGCTGAGTGATATTTCATTGTACGTTAGTACCACAACTTCTTTATCCATTTTTCGCTTTCTGCGATATTGAACTTGTACCGTAAACGAGGTTCTTGTAAACAGAGCCGTCCCAAACTTTGGGGTGGCTGTGTCTTTTTGATTTTAATTTCCCTAAGCTATAGGACCATAAGTGGAAGTGCCGTAGGCTCTGTTGCTTTGTTTTTTAGATGTTTCAGGAAACACCATACACTTCTCCAGAGTGGCTCTTGGCAATTTACATCCCGCCCATCAGCCTAACTAGGCTCCCAGTTCTCCATGGCCTGTCCTGTCTTTCTGGATTTTACACTTTTTTCAGATGGCCCTTTTGACTGGGGGGCAGTGAGACTTCATTGTAGTGCAGATTTCCTTTGCAAGCTTGCTTGGTTGGCCAAAAAGGGCGTATGCATTTTTTCCTGAATATATTCAGGAAAAAACGCATACCCCCTTTTTGGCCAAGTGCATCATTGTGGACGTTCTGCCTCTTTTCCTATGCTTTACATGCAATTCCAGTCTACCTCCTGAAATCGGTTTCCTGCAATTCTGCCCCGCTTTCAAGTCCTCTTGGCAGCCTTACTTCAATATATTTTTGGACGATAGCTGTCATTTATAACTCTGCAGGTTTGTGAATGACAGAGCCCCTGAGCTCCTTTCTTCAACTCGCTTTCTTGTGAGCTGACTGCAACACTGCAGGATTGCTTCAGGCCCTAGTGTGGTTCCGGCATGGCTCACTGAGCCTTTGGTTAATTCCTCTTCCTGGTGGGAAATGAGAGTTAAATTTGCCCATCCAGACACCTCCAGCTAGTCTCTCATTGATTCTCCCTATTCCTGTTCATTTTCCGCAGAAATTGCAAACTGGGCCAAACAGGAGGTTAAAGGCACTGACTCTCCAAGTGGGGAGAGTGTTAGTAAAGCGTCTGGAATGTTGCACCCGAGTACCAGGGGACGAAAACTGAGATACATTTGAACACGTTTCCCGATCACACGGTGGATCATACTCTGAGTTCCACAGGCATGTTTTAGCTGAAGGAAGAATCTCTTAAACCTGGAGAGTTGAGAACAATGGAATGGGTACCATGCAATATGACTTCAAAGGGTCTGCATTTGCTCACCGAACCTCACCAATCCTATCCCTGCTGCGTTTATGCCGCTGTACACACGCTTGATTCTCTTTCGGAGACATATAAATCCATAGGTTTTAAGATTCTTACTAGTCAGGTATATTCTTAGGCGTTTAATATGGGGTGTTGAGTCCACTTCGTTGAGCAAGCAGTAGCTCTTGTCTATTACATATTTGGCTTATGGAAAGGTATCTGTGCTAATTTCAATCTCTGGTTTTATGTAGCACACCAACTCACCTTTCCCCTTAAGCAAGCATAAGTTGGTTTTCTACATTTGAGACCCTATTCTGTTTTGTAATTCAGTTCCTGTGTAGCCAAGTTTACATTCCGTGTATTAGTGATATCTTATGATGTTTCTTTTTCTGTGTGACTTATTTCACTTAGAATCATCGTACCTGAATCCACTCATTATGCTGCTACTCGCCTGATGACATAGATTTCATTGCTGAGTGATATTTCATTGTACGTTAGTACCACAACTTCTTTATCCATTTTTCGCTTTCTGCGATATTGAACTTGTACCGTAAACGAGGTTCTTGTAAACAGAGCCGTCCCAAACTTTGGGGTGGCTGTGTCTTTTTGATTTTAATTTCCTTAAGCTATAGGACCATAAGTGGAAGTGCCCTAGGCTCTGTTGCTTTGTTTTTTAGATGTTTCAGGAAACACCATACACTTCTCCAGAGTGGCTCTTGGCAATTTACATCCCGCCCATCAGCCTAACTAGGCTCCCAGTTCTCCATGGCCTGTCCTGCCTTTCTGGATTTTACACTTTTTTCAGATGGCCCTTTTGACCGGGGGGCAGTGAGACTTCATTGTAGTGCAGATTTCCTTTGCAAGCTTGCTTGGTTGGCCAAAAAGGGCGTATGCGTTTTTTCCTGAATATATTCAGGAAAAAACGCATACGCCCTTTTTGGCCAAGTGCATCATTGTGGACGTTCTGCCTCTTTTCCTATGCTTTACATGCAATTCCAGTCTACCTCCTGAAATCGGTTTCCTGCAATTCTGCCCCGCTTTCAAGTCCTCTTGGCAGCCTTACTTCAATATATTTTTGGACGATAGCTGTCATTTATAACTCTGCAGGTTTGTGAATGACAGAGCCCCTGAGCTCCTTTCTTTGACTCGCTTTCTTGTGAGCTGGCCGCAACACCGCAGGATTGCTTCAGGCCATAGTGTGTTTCCGGCATGGCTCGCTGAGCCTTTGGTTAATTCCTCTTCCTGGTGGGAAATGAGAGTTAAATTTGCCCGTCCAGACACCTCCAGCTAGTCTCTCATTGGTTCTCCCTATTCCTGTTCATTTTCCGCAGAAATTGCAAACTGGGCCAAACAGGAGGTTAGAGGCACTGAGTCTCCAAGTGGGGAGAGTGTTAGTAAAGCATCTGGAATGTGGCACCCGAGTACCAGGGGACGAAAAGTGAGACAAATTTGAACACGTTTCCCGATCACACGGTGGATCATACTCTGGGTTCCACATGCATGTTTTAGCTGAAGGAAGAATCCCTTAAACCTGGAGAGTTGAGAACCATGGAATGGGTACCATGCAATATGACTTCAAAGGGTCTGCATTTGCTCACCGAACCTCACCAATCCTATCACTGCTGCGTTTATGCCGCTGTACACACGCTTGATTCTCTTTCGGAGACATATAAATCCATAGGTTTTAAGATTCTTACTAGTCAGGTATATTCTTAGGCGTTTAATATGGGGTGTTGAGTCCACTTCGTTGAGCAAGCAATAGCTCTTGTCTATTACATATTTGGCTTATGGAAAGGTATCTGTGCTAATTTCAATCTCTGGTTTTATGCAGCACCCCAACTCACCTTTCCTCTTAAGCAAGCATAAGTTGGTTTTCTACATTTGAGACCCTATTCTGTTTTGTAATTTAGTTCCTGTGTAGCCAAGTTTACATTCCGTGTATTAGTGATATCTTATGATGTTTCTTTTTCTGTGTGACTTATTTCACTTAGAATCATCGTACCTGAATCCACTCATTATGCTGCTACTGGCCTGATGACATAGATTTCATTGCTGAGTGATATTTCATTGTACGTTAGTACCACAACTTCTTTATCCATTTTTCGCTTTCTGCGATATTGAACTTGTACCGTAAACGAGGTTCTTGTAAACAGAGCCATCCCAAACTTTGGGGTGGCTGTGTCTTTTTGATTTTAATTTCCCTAAGCTATAGGACCATAAGTGGAAGTGCCCTAGGCTCTGTTGCTTTGTTTTTTAGATGTTTCAGGAAACACCATACACTTCTCCAGAGTGGCTCTTGGCAATTTACATCCCGCCCATCAGCCTAACTAGGCTCCCAGTTCTCCATGGCCTGTCCTGCCTTTCTGGATTTTACACTTTTTTCAGATGGCCCTTTTGACCGGGGGGCAGTGAGACTTCATTGTAGTGCAGATTTCCTTTGCAAGCTTGCTTGGTTGGCCAAAAAGGGCGTATGCGTTTTTTCCTGAATATATTCAGGAAAAAACGCATACGCCCTTTTTGGCCAAGTGCATCATTGTGGACGTTCTGCCTGTTTTCCTATGCTTTACATGCAATTCCAGTCTACCTCCTGAAATTGGTTTCCTGCAATTCTGCCCCGCTTTGAAGTCCTCTTGGCAGCCTTACTTCAATATATTTTTGGACGATAGCTGTCATTTATAACTCTGCAGGTTTGTGAATGACAGAGCCCCTGAGTTCCTTTCTTCGACTCGCTTTCTTGTGGGCTGGCCACAACACCGCATGATTGCTTCAGGCCATAGTGTGTTTCCGGCATGGCTCGCTGAGCCTTTGGTTAATTCCTCTTCCTGGTGGGAAATGAGAGTTAAATTTGCCCGTCCAGACACCTCCAGCTAGTCTCTCATTGGTTCTCCCTATTCCTGTTCATTTTCCGCAGAAATTGCAAACTGGGCCAAGCAGGAGGTTAGAGGCACTGAGTCTCCAAGTGGGGAGAGTGTTAGTAAAGCGTCTGGAATGTTGCACCCGAGTACCAGGGGACGAAAAGTGAGACAAATTTGAACACGTTTCCCGATCACACGGTGGATCATACTCTGAGTTCCACATGCATGTTTTAGCTGAAGGAAGAATCCCTTAAACCTGGAGAGTTGAGAACCATGGAATGGGTACCATGCAATATGACTTCAAAGGGTCTGCATTTGCTCACCGAACCTCACCAATCCTATCAATGCTGCGTTTATGCCGCTGTACACACGCTTGATTCACTTTCGGAGACATATAAATCCATAGGTTTTAAGATTCTTACTAGTCAGGTATATTCTTAGGCGTTTAATATGGGGTGTTGAGTCCACTTCGTTGAGCAAGCAGTAGCTCTTGTCTATTACATATTTGGCTTATGGAAAGGTATCTGTGCTAATTTCAATCTCTGGTTTTATGCAGCACCCCAACTCACCTTTCCCCTTAAGCAAGCATAAGTTGGTTTTCTACATTTGAGACCCTATTCTGTTTTGTAATTCAGTTCCTGTGTAGCCAAGTTTACATTCCGTGTATTAGTGATATCTTATGATGTTTCTTTTTCTGTGTTACTTATTTCACTTAGAATCATCGTACCTGAATCCACTCATTATGCTGCTACTGGCCTGATGACATAGATTTCATTGCTGAGTGATATTTCATTGTACGTTAGTACCACAACTTCTTTATCCATTTTTCGCTTTCTGCGATATTGAACTTGTACCGTAAACTAGCTTCTTGTAAACAGAGCCATCCCAAACTTTGGTGTGGCTGTGTCTTTTTGATTTTAATTTCCCTAAACTATAGGACCATAAGTGGAAGTGCCCTAGGCTCTGTTGCTTTGTTTTTTAGATGTTTCAGGAAACACCATACACTTCTCCAGAGTGGCTCTTGGCAATTTACATCCCGCCCATCAGCCTAACTAGGCTCCCAGTTCTCCATGGCCTGTCCTGCCTTTCTGGATTTTACACTTTTTTCAGATGGCCCTTTTGACCGGGGGGCAGTGAGACTTCATTGTAGTGCAGATTTCCTTTGCAAGCTTGCTTGGTTGGCCAAAAAGTGCGTATGCGTTTTTTCCTGAATATATTCAGGAAAAAACGCATACGCCCTTTTTGGCCAAGTGCATCATTGTGGACGTTCTGCCTCTTTTCCTATGCTTTACATGCAATTCCAGTCTACCTCCTGAAACTGGTTTCCTGCAATTCTGCCCCACTTTCAAGTCCTCTTGGCAGCCTTACTTCAATATATTTTTGGACGATAGCTGTCATTTATAACTCTGCAGGTTTGTGAATGACAGTGCCGCTGAGCTCCTTTCTTCAACTCGCTTTCTTGTGAGCTGGCTGCAACACTGCAGGATTGCTTCAGGCCCTAGTGTGGTTCCGGCATGGCTCACTGAGCCTTTGGTTAATTCCTCTTCCTGGTGGGAAATGAGAGTTAAATTTGCCCGTCCAGACACCTCCAGCTAGTCTCTCATTGATTCTCCCTATTCCTGTTCATTTTCCGCAGAAATTGCAAACTGGGCCAAACAGGAGGTTAAAGGCACTGACTCTCCAAGTGGGGAGAGTGTTAGTAAAGCGTCTGGAATGTTGCACCCGAGTACCAGGGGACGAAAACTGAGACACATTTGAATACGTTTCCCGATCACACGGTGGATCATACTCTGAGTTCCACAGGCATGTTTTAGCTGAAGGAAGAATCCCTTAAACCTGGAGAGTTGAGAACCATGGAATGGGTACCATGCAATATGACTTCAAAGGGTCTGCATTTGCTCACCGAACCTCACCAATCCTATCCCTGCTGCGTTTATGCCGCTGTACACACGCTTGATTCTCTTTCAGAGACATATAAATCCATAGGTTTTAAGATTCTTACTAGTCAGGTATATTCTTAGGCGTTTAATATGGGGTGTTGAGTCCACTTCGTTGAGCAAGCAGTAGCTCTTGTCTATTACATATTTGGCTTATGGAAAGGTATCTGTGCTAATTTCAATCTCTGGTTTTATGTAGCACACCAACTCACCTTTCCCCTTAAGCAAGCATAAGTTGGTTTTCTACATTTGAGAACCTATTCTGTTTTGTAATTCAGTTCCTGTGTAGCCAAGTTTACATTCCGTGTATTAGTGATATCTTATGATGTTTCTTTTTCTGTGTGACTTATTTCACTTAGAATCATCGTACCTGAATCCACTCATTATGCTGCTACTGGCCTGATGACATAGATTTCATTGCTGAGTGATATTTCATTGTACGTTAGTACCACAACTTCTTTATCCATTTTTCGCTTTCTGCGATATTGAACTTGTACCGTAAACGAGGTTCTTGTAAACAGAGCCGTCCCAAACTTTGGGGTGGCTGTGTCTTTTTGATTTTAATTTCCTTAAGCTATAGGACCATAAGTGGAAGTGCCCTAGGCTCTGTTGCTTTGTTTTTTAGATGTTTCAGGAAACACCATACACTTCTCCAGAGTGGCTCTTGGCAATTTACATCCCGCCCATCAGCCTAACTAGGCTCCCAGTTCTCCATGGCCTGTCCTGCCTTTCTGGATTTTACACTTTTTTCAGATGGCCCTTTTGATCGGGGGGCAGTGTGACTTCATTGTAGTGCAGATTTCCTTTGCAAGCTTGCTTGGTTGGCCAAAAAGGGCGTATGCGTTTTTTCCTGAATATATTCAGGAAAAAACGCATACGCCCTTTTTGGCCAAGTGCATCATTGTGGACGTTCTGCCTCTTTTCCTATGCTTTACATGCAATTCCAGTCTACCTCCTGAAATCGGTTTCCTGCAATTCTGCCCCGCTTTCAAGTCCTCTTGGCAGCCTTACTTCAATATATTTTTGGACGATAGCTGTCATTTATAACTCTGCAGGTTTGTGAATGACAGAGCCCCTGAGCTCCTTTCTTTGACTCGCTTTCTTGTGAGCTGGCCACAACACCGCAGGATTGCTTCAGGCCATAGTGTGTTTCCGGCATGGCTCGCTGAGCCTTTGGTTAATTCCTCTTCCTGGTGGGAAATGAGAGTTAAATTTGCCCGTCCAGACACCTCCAGCTAGTCTCTCATTGGTTCTCCCTATTCCTGTTCATTTTCCGCAGAAATTGCAAACTGGGCCAAACAGGAGGTTAGAGGCACTGAGTCTCCAAGTGGGGAGAGTGTTAGTAAAGCATCTGGAATGTGGCACCCGAGTACCAGGGGACGAAAAGTGAGACACATTTGAACACGTTTCCCGATCACACGGTGGATCATACTCTGGGTTCCACATGCATGTTTTAGCTGAAGGAAGAATCCCTTAAACCTGGAGAGTTGAGAACCATGGAATGGGTACCATGCAATATGACTTCAAAGGGTCTGCATTTGCTCACCGAACCTCACCAATCCTATCACTGCTGCGTTTATGCCGCTGTACACACGCTTGATTCTCTTTCGGAGACATATAAATCCATAGGTTTTAAGATTCTTACTAGTCAGGTATATTCTTAGGCGTTTAATATGGGGTGTTGAGTCCACTTCGTTGAGCAAGCAATAGCTCTTGTCTATTACATATTTGGCTTATGGAAAGGTATCTGTGCTAATTTCAATCTCTGGTTTTATGCAGCACCCCAACTCACCTTTCCTCTTAAGCAAGCATAAGTTGGTTTTCTACATTTGAGACCCTATTCTGTTTTGTAATTTAGTTCCTGTGTAGCCAAGTTTACATTCCGTGTATTAGTGATATCTTATGATGTTTCTTTTTCTGTGTGACTTATTTCACTTAGAATCATCGTACCTGAATCCACTCATTATGCTGCTACTGGCCTGATGACATAGATTTCATTGCTGAGTGATATTTCATTGTACGTTAGTACCACAACTTCTTTATCCATTTTTCGCTTTCTGCGATATTGAACTTGTACCGTAAACGAGGTTCTTGTAAACAGAGCCATCCCAAACTTTGGGGTGGCTGTGTCTTTTTGATTTTAATTTCCCTAAGCTATAGGACCATAAGTGGAAGTGCCCTAGGCTCTGTTGCTTTGTTTTTTAGATGTTTCAGGAAACACCATACACTTCTCCAGAGTGGCTCTTGGCAATTTACATCCCGCCCATCAGCCTAACTAGGCTCCCAGTTCTCCATGGCCTGTCCTGCCTTTCTGGATTTTACACTTTTTTCAGATGGCCCTTTTGACCGGGGGGCAGTGAGACTTCATTGTAGTGCAGATTTCCTTTGCAAGCTTGCTTGGTTGGCCAAAAAGTGCGTATGCGTTTTTTCCTGAATATATTCAGGAAAAAACGCATACGCCCTTTTTGGCCAAGTGCATCATTGTGGACGTTCTGCCTCTTTTCCTATGCTTTACATGCAATTCCAGTCTACCTCCTGAAACTGGTTTCCTGCAATTCTGCCCCACTTTCAAGTCCTGTTGGCAGCCTTACTTCAATATATTTTTGGACGATAGCTGTCATTTATAACTCTGCAGGTTTGTGAATGACAGTGCCGCTGAGCTCCTTTCTTCAACTCGCTTTCTTGTGAGCTGGCTGCAACACTGCAGGATTGCTTCAGGCCCTAGTGTGGTTCCGGCATGGCTCACTGAGCCTTTGGTTAATTCCTCTTCCTGGTGGGAAATGAGAGTTAAATTTGCCCGTCCAGACACCTCCAGCTAGTCTCTCATTGATTCTCCCTATTCCTGTTCATTTTCCGCAGAAATTGCAAACTGGGCCAAACAGGAGGTTAAAGGCACTGACTCTCCAAGTGGGGAGAGTGTTAGTAAAGCGTCTGGAATGTTGCACCCGAGTACCAGGGGACGAAAAGTGAGACACATTTGAACACGTTTCCCGATCACACGGTGGATCATACTCTGGGTTCCACATGCATGTTTTAGCTGAAGGAAGAATCCCTTAAACCTGGAGAGTTGAGAACCCTGGAATGGGTACCATGCAATATGACTTCAAAGGGTCTGCATTTGCTCACCGAACCTCACCAATCCTATCCCTGCTGCGTTTATGCCGCTGTACACACGCTTGATTCTCTTTCGGAGACATATAAATCCATAGGTTTTAAGATTCTTACTAGTCAGGTATATTCTTAGGCGTTTAATATGGGGTGTTGAGTCCACTTCATTGAGCAAGCAGTAGCTCTTGTCTATTACATATTTGGCTTATGGAAAGGTATCTGTGCTAATTTCAATCTCTGGTTTTATGTAGCACCCCAACTCACCTTTCCCCTTAAGCAAGCATAAGTTGGTTTTCTACATTTGAGACCCTATTCTGTTTTGTAATTCAGTTCCTGTGTAGCCAAGTTTACATTCCGTGTATTAGTGATATCTTATGATGTTTCTTTTTCTGTGTGACTTATTTCACTTAGAATCATCATACCTGAATCCACTCATTATGCTGCTACTGGCCTGATGACATAGATTTCATTGCTGAGTGATATTTCATTGTACGTTAGTACCACAACTTCTTTATCCATTTTTCGCTTTCTGCGATATTGAACTTGTACCGTAAACGAGGTTCTTGTAAACAGAGCCGTCCCAAACTTTGGGGTGGCTGTGTCTTTTTGATTTTAATTTCCCTAAGCTATAGGACCATAAGTGGAAGTGCCCTAGGCTCTGTTGCTTTGTTTTTTAGATGTTTCAGGAAACACCATACACTTCTCCAGAGTGGCTCTTGGCAATTTACATCCCGCCCATCAGCCTAACTAGGCTCCCAGTTCTCCATGGCCTGTCCTGCCTTTCTGGATTTTACACTTTTTTCAGATGGCCCTTTTGACCGGGGGGCAGTGAGACTTCATTATAGTGCAGATTTCCTTTGCAAGCTTGCTTGGTTGGCCAAAAAGGGCATATTCATTTTTTCCTGAATATATTCAGGAAAAAACGCATACGCCCTTTTTGGCCAAGTGCATCATTGTGGACGTTCTGCCTGTTTTCCTATGCTTTACATGCAATTCCAGTCTACCTCCTGAAATCGGTTTCCTGCAATTCTGCCCCGCTTTAAAGTCCTCGTGACAGCCTTACTTCAATATAGTTTTGGACGATAGCTGTCATTTATAACTCTGCAGGTTTGTGAATGACAGTGCACCTGAGCTCCTTTCTTCGACTCGCTTTCTTGTGAGCTGGCCGCAACACCGCAGGATTGCTTCAGGCCCTAGTGTGTTTCTGGCATGGCTCGCTGAGCCTTTGGTTCATTCCTCTTCCTGGTGGGAAATGAGAGTTAAATTTGCCCGTCCAGACACCTCCAGCTAGTCTCTCATTGGTTCTCCCTATTCCTGTTCATTTTCCGCAGAAATTGCAAACTGGGCCAAACAGGAGGTTAAAAGCACTGAGTCTCCAAGTGGGGAGAGTGTTAGTAAAGCGTCTGGAATGTTGCACCCGAGTACCAGGGGACGAAAAGTGAGACACATTTGAACACGTTTCCTGATCACACGGTGGATCATACTCTGGGTTCCACATGCATGTTTTAGCTGAAGGAAGAATCCCTTAAACCTGGATAGTTGAGAACCGTGGAATGGGTACCATGCAATATGACTTCAAAGGGTCGCATTTGCTCACCGAACCTCACCAATCCTATCCCTGCTGCGTTTATGCCGCTGTACACACGCTTGATTCTCTTTCGGAGACATATAAATCCATAGGTTTTAAGATTCTTACTAGTCAGGTATATTCTTAGGCGTTTAATATGGGGTGTTGAGTCCACTTCATTGAGCAAGCAGTAGCTCTTGTCTATTACATATTTGGCTTATGGAAAGGTATCTGTGCTAATTTCAATCTCTGGTTTTATGTAGCACCCCAACTCACCTTTCCCCTTAAGCAAGCATAAGTTGGTTTTCTACATTTGAGACCCTATTCTGTTTTGTAATTCAGTTCCTGTGTAGCCAAGTTTACATTCCGTGTATTAGTGATATCTTATGATGTTTCTTTTTCTGTGTGACTTATTTCACTTAGAATCATCATACCTGAATCCACTCATTATGCTGCTACTGGCCTGATGACATAGATTTCATTGCTGAGTGATATTTCATTGTACGTTAGTACCACAACTTCTTTATCCATTTTTCGCTTTCTGCGATATTGAACTTGTACCGTAAACGAGGTTCTTGTAAACAGAGCCGTCCCAAACTTTGGGGTGGCTGTGTCTTTTTGATTTTAATTTCCCTAAGCTATAGGACCATAAGTGGAAGTGCCCTAGGCTCTGTTGCTTTGTTTTTTAGATGTTTCAGGAAACACCATACACTTCTCCAGAGTGGCTCTTGGCAATTTACATCCCGCCCATCAGCCTAACTAGGCTCCCAGTTCTCCATGGCCTGTCCTGCCTTTCTGGATTTTACACTTTTTTCAGATGGCCCTTTTGACCGGGGGGCAGTGAGACTTCATTGTAGTGCAGATTTCCTTTGCAAGCTTGCTTGGTTGGCCAAAAAGGGCATATTCATTTTTTCCTGAATATATTCAGGAAAAAACGCATACGCCCTTTTTGGCCAAGTGCATCATTGTGGACGTTCTGCCTGTTTTCCTATGCTTTACATGCAATTCCAGTCTACCTCCTGAAATCGGTTTCCTGCAATTCTGCCCCGCTTTAAAGTCCTCGTGACAGCCTTACTTCAATATAGTTTTGGACGATAGCTGTCATTTATAACTCTGCAGGTTTGTGAATGACAGTGCACCTGAGCTCCTTTCTTCGACTCGCTTTCTTGTGAGCTGGCCGCAACACCGCAGGATTGCTTCAGGCCCTAGTGTGTTTCTGGCATGGCTCGCTGAGCCTTTGGTTCATTCCTCTTCCTGGTGGGAAATGAGAGTTAAATTTGCCCGTCCAGACACCTCCAGCTAGTCTCTCATTGGTTCTCCCTATTCCTGTTCATTTTCCGCAGAAATTGCAAACTGGGCCAAACAGGAGGTTAAAAGCACTGAGTCTCCAAGTGGGGAGAGTGTTAGTAAAGCGTCTGGAATGTTGCACCCGAGTACCAGGGGACGAAAAGTGAGACACATTTGAACACGTTTACTGATCACACGGTGGATCATACTCTGGGTTCCACATGCATGTTTTAGCTGAAGGAAGAATCCCTTAAACCTGGATAGTTGAGAACCGTGGAATGGGTACCATGCAATATGACTTCAAAGGGTCGCATTTGCTCACCGAACCTCACCAATCCTATCCCTGCTGCGTTTATGCCGCTGTACACACGCTTGATTCTCTTTCGGAGACATATAAATCCATAGGTTTTAAGATTCTTACTAGTCAGGTATATTCTTAGGCGTTTAATATGGGGTGTTGAGTCCACTTCATTGAGCAAGCAGTAGCTCTTGTCTATTACATATTTGGCTTATGGAAAGGTATCTGTGCTAATTTCAATCTCTGGTTTTATGTAGCACCCCAACTCACCTTTCCCCTTAAGCAAGCATAAGTTGGTTTTCTACATTTGAGACCCTATTCTGTTTTGTAATTCAGTTCCTGTGTAGCCAAGTTTACATTCCGTGTATTAGTGATATCTTATGATGTTTCTTTTTCTGTGTGACTTATTTCACTTAGAATCATCATACCTGAATCCACTCATTATGCTGCTACTGGCCTGATGACATAGATTTCATTGCTGAGTGATATTTCATTGTACGTTAGTACCACAACTTCTTTATCCATTTTTCGCTTTCTGCGATATTGAACTTGTACCGTAAACGAGGTTCTTGTAAACAGAGCCGTCCCAAACTTTGGGGTGGCTGTGTCTTTTTGATTTTAATTTCCCTAAGCTATAGGACCATAAGTGGAAGTGCCCTAGGCTCTGTTGCTTTGTTTTTTAGATGTTTCAGGAAACACCATACACTTCTCCAGAGTGGCTCTTGGCAATTTACATCCCGCCCATCAGCCTAACTAGGCTCCCAGTTCTCCATGGCCTGTCCTGCCTTTCTGGATTTTACACTTTTTTCAGATGGCCCTTTTGACCGGGGGGCAGTGAGACTTCATTGTAGTGCAGATTTCCTTTGCAAGCTTGCTTGGTTGGCCAAAAAGGGCATATTCATTTTTTCCTGAATATATTCAGGAAAAAACGCATACGCCCTTTTTGGCCAAGTGCATCATTGTGGACGTTCTGCCTGTTTTCCTATGCTTTACAAGCAATTCCAGTCTACCTCCTGAAATCGGTTTCCTGCAATTCTGCCCCGCTTTAAAGTCCTCGTGACAGCCTTACTTCAATATAGTTTTGGACGATAGCTGTCATTTATAACTCTGCAGGTTTGTGAATGACAGTGCACCTGAGCTCCTTTCTTCGACTCGCTTTCTTGTGAGCTGGCCGCAACACCGCAGGATTGCTTCAGGCCCTAGTGTGTTTCTGGCATGGCTCGCTGAGCCTTTGGTTCATTCCTCTTCCTGGTGGGAAATGAGAGTTAAATTTGCCCGTCCAGACACCTCCAGCTAGTCTCTCATTGGTTCTCCCTATTCCTGTTCATTTTCCGCAGAAATTGCAAACTGGGCCAAACAGGAGGTTAAAAGCACTGAGTCTCCAAGTGGGGAGAGTGTTAGTAAAGCGTCTGGAATGTTGCACCCGAGTACCAGGGGACGAAAAGTGAGACACATTTGAACACGTTTCCTGATCACACGGTGGATCATACTCTGGGTTCCACATGCATGTTTTAGCTGAAGGAAGAATCCCTTAAACCTGGATAGTTGAGAACCGTGGAATGGGTACCATGCAATATGACTTCAAAGGGTCGCATTTGCTCACCGAACCTCACCAATCCTATCCCTGCTGCGTTTATGCCGCTGTACACACGCTTGATTCTCTTTCGGAGACATATAAATCCATAGGTTTTAAGATTCTTACTAGTCAGGTATATTCTTAGGCGTTTAATATGGGGTGTTGAGTCCACTTCATTGAGCAAGCAGTAGCTCTTGTCTATTACATATTTGGCTTATGGAAAGGTATCTGTGCTAATTTCAATCTCTGGTTTTATGTAGCACCCCAACTCACCTTTCCCCTTAAGCAAGCATAAGTTGGTTTTCTACATTTGAGACCCTATTCTGTTTTGTAATTCAGTTCCTGTGTAGCCAAGTTTACATTCCGTGTATTAGTGATATCTTATGATGTTTCTTTTTCTGTGTGACATATTTCACTTAGAATCATCGTACCTGAATCCACTCATTATGCTGCTACTGGCCTGATGACATAGATTTCATTGCTGAGTGATATTTCATTGTACGTTAGTACCACAACTTCTTTATCCATTTTTCGCTTTCTGCGATATTGAACTTGTACCGTAAACGAGGTTCTTGTAAACAGAGCCGTCCCAAACTTTGGGGTGGCTGTGTCTTTTTGATTTTAATTTCCCTAAACTATAGGACCATAAGTGGAAGTGCCCTAGGCTCTGTTGCTTTGTTTTTTAGATGTTTCAGGAAACACCATACACTTCTCCAGAGTGGCTCTTGGCAATTTACATCCCGCCCATCAGCATAAGAAGGCTCCCAGTTCTCCATGGCCTGTCCTGCCTTTCTGGATTTTACACTTTTTTCAGATGGCCCTTTTGACAGGGGGGCAGTGAGACTTCATTGTAGTGCAGATTTCCTTTGCAAGCTTGCTTCGTTGGCCAAAAAGGGCGTATGCGTTTTTTCCTGAATATATTCAGGAAAAAACGCATACGCCCTTTTTGGCCAAGTGCATCATTGTGGACGTTCTGCCTCTTTTCCTATGCTTTACATGCAATTCCAGTCTACCTCCTGAAATCGGTTTCCTGCAATTCTGCCCCGCTTTCAAGTCCTCTTGGCAGCCTTACTTCAATATATTTTTGGACGATAGCTGTCATTTATAACTCTGCAGGTTTGTGAATGACAGAGCCCCTGAGCTCCTTTCTTCAACTCGCTTTCTTGTGAGCTGACTGCAACACTGCAGGATTGCTTCAGGCCCTAGTGTGGTTCCGGCATGGCTCACTGAGCCTTTGGTTAATTCCTCTTCCTGGTGGGAAATGAGAGTTAAATTTGCCCATCCAGACACCTCCAGCTAGTCTCTCATTGATTCTCCCTATTCCTGTTCATTTTCCGCAGAAATTGCAAACTGGGCCAAACAGGAGGTTAAAGGCACTGACTCTCCAAGTGGGGAGAGTGTTAGTAAAGCGTCTGGAATGTTGCACCCGAGTACCAGGGGACGAAAACTGAGACACATTTGAACACGTTTCCCGATCACACGGTGGATCATACTCTGAGTTCCACAGGCATGTTTTAGCTGAAGGAAGAATCTCTTAAACCTGGAGAGTTGAGAACCATGGAATGGGTACCATGCAATATGACTTCAAAGGGTCTGCATTTGCTCACCGAACCTCACCAATCCTATCCCTGCTGCGTTTATGCCGCTGTACACACGCTTGATTCTCTTTCGGAGACATATAAATCCATAGGTTTTAAGATTCTTACTAGTCAGGTATATTCTTAGGCGTTTAATATGGGGTGTTGAGTCCACTTCGTTGAGCAAGCAGTAGCTCTTGTCTATTACATATTTGGCTTATGGAAAGGTATCTGTGCTAATTTCAATCTCTGGTTTTATGTAGCACACCAACTCACCTTTCCCCTTAAGCAAGCATAAGTTGGTTTTCTACATTTGAGACCCTATTCTGTTTTGTAATTCAGTTCCTGTGTAGCCAAGTTTACATTCCGTGTATTAGTGATATCTTATGATGTTTCTTTTTCTGTGTGACTTATTTCACTTAGAATCATCGTACCTGAATCCACTCATTATGCTGCTACTGGCCTGATGACATAGATTTCATTGCTGAGTGATATTTCATTGTACGTTAGTACCACAACTTCTTTATCCATTTTTCGCTTTCTGCGATATTGAACTTGTACCGTAAACGAGGTTCTTGTAAACAGAGCCATCCCAAACTTTGGGGTGGCTGTGTCTTTTTGATTTTAATTTCCTTAAGCTATAGGACCATAAGTGGAAGTGCCCTAGGCTCTGTTGCTTTGTTTTTTAGATGTTTCAGGAAACACCATACACTTCTCCAGAGTGGCTCTTGGCAATTTACATCCCGCCCATCAGCCTAACTAGGCTCCCAGTTCTCCATGGCCTGTCCTGCCTTTCTGGATTTTACACTTTTTTCAGATGGCCCTTTTGACCGGGGGGCAGTGAGACTTCATTGTAGTGCAGATTTCCTTTGCAAGCTTGCTTGGTTGGCCAAAAAGGGCGTATGCGTTTTTTCCTGAATATATTCAGGAAAAAACGCATACGCCCTTTTTGGCCAAGTGCATCATTGTGGACGTTCTGCCTCTTTTCCTATGCTTTACATGCAATTCCAGTCTACCTCCTGAAATCGGTTTCCTGCAATTCTGCCCCGCTTTCAAGTCCTCTTGGCAGCCTTACTTCAATATATTTTTGGACGATAGCTGTCATTTATAACTCTGCAGGTTTGTGAATGACAGAGCCCCTGAGCTCCTTTCTTTGACTCGCTTTCTTGTGAGCTGGCCGCAACACCGCAGGATTGCTTCAGGCCATAGTGTGTTTCCGGCATGGCTCGCTGAGCCTTTGGTTAATTCCTCTTCCTGGTGGGAAATGAGAGTTAAATTTGCCCGTCCAGACACCTCCAGCTAGTCTCTCATTGGTTCTCCCTATTCCTGTTCATTTTCCGCAGAAATTGCAAACTGGGCCAAACAGGAGGTTAGAGGCACTGAGTCTCCAAGTGGGGAGAGTGTTAGTAAAGCATCTGGAATGTGGCACCCGAGTACCAGGGGACGAAATGTGAGACACATTTGAACACGTTTCCCGATCACACGGTGGATCATACTCTGGGTTCCACATGCATGTTTTAGCTGAAGGAAGAATCCCTTAAACCTGGAGAGTTGAGAACCATGGAATGGGTACCATGCAATATGACTTCAAAGGGTCTGCATTTGCTCACCGAACCTCACCAATCCTATCACTGCTGCGTTTATGCCGCTGTACACACGCTTGATTCTCTTTCGGAGACATATAAATCCATAGGTTTTAAGATTCTTACTAGTCAGGTATATTCTTAGGCGTTTAATATGGGGTGTTGAGTCCACTTCGTTGAGCAAGCAATAGCTCTTGTCTATTACATATTTGGCTTATGGAAAGGTATCTGTGCTAATTTCAATCTCTGGTTTTATGCAGCACCCCAACTCACCTTTCCTCTTAAGCAAGCATAAGTTGGTTTTCTACATTTGAGACCCTATTCTGTTTTGTAATTCAGTTCCTGTGTAGCCAAGTTTACATTCCGTGTATTAGTGATATCTTATGATGTTTCTTTTTCTGTGTGACTTATTTCACTTAGAATCATCGTACCTGAATCCACTCATTATGCTGCTACTGGCCTGATGACATAGATTTCATTGCTGAGTGATATTTCATTGTACGTTAGTACCACAACTTCTTTATCCATTTTTCGCTTTCTGCGATATTGAACTTGTACCGTAAACGAGGTTCTTGTAAACAGAGCCATCCCAAACTTTGGGGTGGCTGTGTCTTTTTGATTTTAATTTCCCTAAGCTATAGGACCATAAGTGGAAGTGCCCTAGGCTCTGTTGCTTTGTTTTTTAGATGTTTCAGGAAACACCATACACTTCTCCAGAGTGGCTCTTGGCAATTTACATCCCGCCCATCAGCCTAACTAGGCTCCCAGTTCTCCATGGCCTGTCCTGCCTTTCTGGATTTTACACTTTTTTCAGATGGCCCTTTTGACCGGGGGGCAGTGAGACTTCATTGTAGTGCAGATTTCCTTTGCAAGCTTGCTTGGTTGGCCAAAAAGGGCGTATGCGTTTTTTCCTGAATATATTCAGGAAAAAACGCATACGCCCTTTTTGGCCAAGTGCATCATTGTGGACGTTCTGCCTGTTTTCCTATGCTTTACATGCAATTCCAGTCTACCTCCTGAAATTGGTTTCCTGCAATTCTGCCCCGCTTTGAAGTCCTCTTGGCAGCCTTACTTCAATATATTTTTGGACGATAGCTGTCATTTATAACTCTGCAGGTTTGTGAATGACAGAGCCCCTGAGTTCCTTTCTTCGACTCGCTTTCTTGTGGGCTGGCCACAACACCGCATGATTGCTTCAGGCCATAGTGTGTTTCCGGCATGGCTCGCTGAGCCTTTGGTTAATTCCTCTTCCTGGTGGGAAATGAGAGTTAAATTTGCCCGTCCAGACACCTCCAGCTAGTCTCTCATTGGTTCTCCCTATTCCTGTTCATTTTCCGCAGAAATTGCAAACTGGGCCAAGCAGGAGGTTAGAGGCACTGAGTCTCCAAGTGGGGAGAGTGTTAGTAAAGCGTCTGGAATGTTGCACCCGAGTACCAGGGGACGAAAAGTGAGACAAATTTGAACACGTTTCCCGATCACACGGTGGATCATACTCTGGGTTCCACATGCATGTTTTAGCTGAAGGAAGAATCCCTTAAACCTGGAGAGTTGAGAACCATGGAATGGGTACCATGCAATATGACTTCAAAGGGTCTGCATTTGCTCACCGAACCTCACCAATCCTATCAATGCTGCGTTTATGCCGCTGTACACACGCTTGATTCACTTTCGGAGACATATAAATCCATAGGTTTTAAGATTCTTACTAGTCAGGTATATTCTTAGGCGTTTAATATGGGGTGTTGAGTCCACTTCGTTGAGCAAGCAGTAGCTCTTGTCTATTACATATTTGGCTTATGGAAAGGTATCTGTGCTAATTTCAATCTCTGGATTTATGCAGCACCCCAACTCACCTTTCCCCTTAAGCAAGCATAAGTTGGTTTTCTACATTTGAGACCCTATTCTGTTTTGTAATTCAGTTCCTGTGTAGCCAAGTTTACATTCCGTGTATTAGTGATATCTTATGATGTTTCTTTTTCTGTGTTACTTATTTCACTTAGAATCATCGTACCTGAATCCACTCATTATGCTGCTACTGGCCTGATGACATAGATTTCATTGCTGAGTGATATTTCATTGTACGTTAGTACCACAACTTCTTTATCCATTTTTCGCTTTCTGCGATATTGAACTTGTACCGTAAACTAGCTTCTTGTAAACAGAGCCATCCCAAACTTTGGTGTGGCTGTGTCTTTTTGATTTTAATTTCCCTAAACTATAGGACCATAAGTGGAAGTGCCCTAGGCTCTGTTGCTTTGTTTTTTAGATGTTTCAGGAAACACCATACACTTCTCCAGAGTGGCTCTTGGCAATTTACATCCCGCCCATCAGCCTAACTAGGCTCCCAGTTCTCCATGGCCTGTCCTGCCTTTCTGGATTTTACACTTTTTTCAGATGGCCCTTTTGACCGGGGGGCAGTGAGACTTCATTGTAGTGCAGATTTCCTTTGCAAGCTTGCTTGGTTGGCCAAAAAGTGCGTATGCGTTTTTTCCTGAATATATTCAGGAAAAAACGCATACGCCCTTTTTGGCCAAGTGCATCATTGTGGACGTTCTGCCTCTTTTCCTATGCTTTACATGCAATTCCAGTCTACCTCCTGAAACTGGTTTCCTGCAATTCTGCCCCACTTTCAAGTCCTCTTGGCAGCCTTACTTCAATATATTTTTGGACGATAGCTGTCATTTATAACTCTGCAGGTTTGTGAATGACAGTGCCGCTGAGCTCCTTTCTTCAACTCGCTTTCTTGTGAGCTGGCTGCAACACTGCAGGATTGCTTCAGGCCCTAGTGTGGTTCCGGCATGGCTCACTGAGCCTTTGGTTAATTCCTCTTCCTGGTGGGAAATGAGAGTTAAATTTGCCCATCCAGACACCTCCAGCTAGTCTCTCATTGATTCTCCCTATTCCTGTTCATTTTCCGCAGAAATTGCAAACTGGGCCAAACAGGAGGTTAAAGGCACTGACTCTCCAAGTGGGGAGAGTGTTAGTAAAGCGTCTGGAATGTTGCACCCGAGTACCAGGGGACGAAAACTGAGACACATTTGAACACGTTTCCCGATCACACGGTGGATCATACTCTGAGTTCCACAGGCATGTTTTAGCTGAAGGAAGAATCCCTTAAACCTGGAGAGTTGAGAACCATGGAATGGGTACCATGCAATATGACTTCAAAGGGTCTGCATTTGCTCACCGAACCTCACCAATCCTATCCCTGCTGCGTTTATGCCGCTGTACACACGCTTGATTCTCTTTCGGAGACATATAAATCCATAGGTTTTAAGATTCTTACTAGTCAGGTATATTCTTAGGCGTTTAATATGGGGTGTTGAGTCCACTTCGTTGAGCAAGCAGTAGCTCTTGTCTATTACATATTTGGCTTATGGAAAGGTATCTGTGCTAATTTCAATCTCTGGTTTTATGTAGCACACCAACTCACCTTTCCCCTTAAGCAAGCATAAGTTGGTTTTCTACATTTGAGAACCTATTCTGTTTTGTAATTCAGTTCCTGTGTAGCCAAGTTTACATTCCGTGTATTAGTGATATCTTATGATGTTTCTTTTTCTGTGTGACTTATTTCACTTAGAATCATCGGACCTGAATCCACTCATTATGCTGCTACTGGCCTGATGACATAGATTTCATTGCTGAGTGATATTTCATTGTACGTTAGTACCACAACTTCTTTATCCATTTTTCGCTTTCTGCGATATTGAACTTGTACCGTAAACGAGGTTCTTGTAAACAGAGCCGTCCCAAACTTTGGGGTGGCTGTGTCTTTTTGATTTTAATTTCCTTAAGCTATAGGACCATAAGTGGAAGTGCCCTAGGCTCTGTTGCTTTGTTTTTTAGATGTTTCAGGAAACACCATACACTTCTCCAGAGTGGCTCTTGGCAATTTACATCCCGCCCATCAGCCTAACTAGGCTCCCAGTTCTCCATGGCCTGTCCTGCCTTTCTGGATTTTACACTTTTTTCAGATGGCCCTTTTGACCAGGGGGCAGTGAGACTTCATTGTAGTGCAGATTTCCTTTGCAAGCTTGCTTGGTTGGCCAAAAAGGGCGTATGCGTTTTTTCCTGAATATATTCAGGAAAAAACGCATACGCCCTTTTTGGCCAAGTGCATCATTGTGGACGTTCTGCCTCTTTTCCTATGCTTTACATGCAATTCCAGTCTACCTCCTGAAATCGGTTTCCTGCAATTCTGCCCCGCTTTCAAGTCCTCTTGGCAGCCTTACTTCAATATATTTTTGGACGATAGCTGTCATTTATAACTCTGCAGGTTTGTGAATGACAGAGCCCCTGAGCTCCTTTCTTTGACTCGCTTTCTTGTGAGCTGGCCGCAACACCGCAGGATTGCTTCAGGCCATAGTGTGTTTCCGGCATGGCTCGCTGAGCCTTTGGTTAATTCCTCTTCCTGGTGGGAAATGAGAGTTAAATTTGCCCGTCCAGACACCTCCAGCTAGTCTCTCATTGGTTCTCCCTATTCCTGTTCATTTTCCGCAGAAATTGCAAACTGGGCCAAACAGGAGGTTAGAGGCACTGAGTCTCCAAGTGGGGAGAGTGTTAGTAAAGCATCTGGAATGTGGCACCCGAGTACCAGGGGACGAAATGTGAGACACATTTGAACACGTTTCCCGATCACACGGTGGATCATACTCTGGGTTCCACATGCATGTTTTAGCTGAAGGAAGAATCCCTTAAACCTGGAGAGTTGAGAACCATGGAATGGGTACCATGCAATATGACTTCAAAGGGTCTGCATTTGCTCACCGAACCTCACCAATCCTATCACTGCTGCGTTTACACCGCTGTACACACGCTCGATTCTCTTTCGGAGACATATAAATCCATAGGTTTTAAGATTCTTACTAGTCAGGTAT
This sequence comes from Grampus griseus, assembly GCF_964374135.1. Classification (NCBI taxonomy): domain Eukaryota; kingdom Metazoa; phylum Chordata; class Mammalia; order Artiodactyla; family Delphinidae; genus Grampus; species Grampus griseus. The sequence continues at coordinate 46,555 of NW_028133022.1, forward strand.
ATTCTTAGGCGTTTAATATGGGGTGTTGAGTCCACTTCGTTGAGCAAGCAATAGCTCTTGTCTATTACATATTTGGCTTATGGAAAGGTATCTGTGCTAATTTCAATCTCTGGTTTTATGCAGCACCCCAACTCACCTTTCCTCTTAAGCAAGCATAAGTTGGTTTTCTACATTTGAGACCCTATTCTGTTTTGTAATTCAGTTCCTGTGTAGCCAAGTTTACATTCCGTGTATTAGTGATATCTTATGATGTTTCTTTTTCTGTGTGACTTATTTCACTTAGAATCATCGTACCTGAATCCACTCATTATGCTGCTACTGGCCTGATGACATAGATTTCATTGCTGAGTGATATTTCATTGTACGTTAGTACCACAACTTCTTTATCCATTTTTCGCTTTCTGCGATATTGAACTTGTACCGTAAACGAGGTTCTTGTAAACAGAGCCATCCCAAACTTTGGGGTGGCTGTGTCTTTTTGATTTTAATTTCCCTAAGCTATAGGACCATAAGTGGAAGTGCCCTAGGCTCTGTTGCTTTGTTTTTTAGATGTTTCAGGAAACACCATACACTTCTCCAGAGTGGCTCTTGGCAATTTACATCCCGCCCATCAGCCTAACTAGGCTCCCAGTTCTCCATGGCCTGTCCTGCCTTTCTGGATTTTACACTTTTTTCAGATGGCCCTTTTGACCGGGGGGCAGTGAGACTTCATTGTAGTGCAGATTTCCTTTGCAAGCTTGCTTGGTTGGCCAAAAAGGGCGTATGCGTTTTTTCCTGAATATATTCAGGAAAAAACGCATACGCCCTTTTTGGCCAAGTGCATCATTGTGGACGTTCTGCCTGTTTTCCTATGCTTTACATGCAATTCCAGTCTACCTCCTGAAATTGGTTTCCTGCAATTCTGCCCCGCTTTGAAGTCCTCTTGGCAGCCTTACTTCAATATATTTTTGGACGATAGCTGTCATTTATAACTCTGCAGGTTTGTGAATGACAGAGCCCCTGAGTTCCTTTCTTCGACTCGCTTTCTTGTGGGCTGGCCACAACACCGCATGATTGCTTCAGGCCATAGTGTGTTTCCGGCATGGCTCGCTGAGCCTTTGGTTAATTCCTCTTCCTGGTGGGAAATGAGAGTTAAATTTGCCCGTCCAGACACCTCCAGCTAGTCTCTCATTGGTTCTCCCTATTCCTGTTCATTTTCCGCAGAAATTGCAAACTGGGCCAAGCAGGAGGTTAGAGGCACTGAGTCTCCAAGTGGGGAGAGTGTTAGTAAAGCGTCTGGAATGTTGCACCCGAGTACCAGGGGACGAAAAGTGAGACAAATTTGAACACGTTTCCCGATCACACGGTGGATCATACTCTGGGTTCCACATGCATGTTTTAGCTGAAGGAAGAATCCCTTAAACCTGGAGAGTTGAGAACCATGGAATGGGTACCATGCAATATGACTTCAAAGGGTCTGCATTTGCTCACCGAACCTCACCAATCCTATCAATGCTGCGTTTATGCCGCTGTACACACGCTTGATTCACTTTCGGAGACATATAAATCCATAGGTTTTAAGATTCCTACTAGTCAGGTATATTCTTAGGCGTTTAATATGGGGTGTTGAGTCCACTTCGTTGAGCAAGCAGTAGCTCTTGTCTATTACATATTTGGCTTATGGAAAGGTATCTGTGCTAATTTCAATCTCTGGATTTATGCAGCACCCCAACTCACCTTTCCCCTTAAGCAAGCATAAGTTGGTTTTCTACATTTGAGACCCTATTCTGTTTTGTAATTCAGTTCCTGTGTAGCCAAGTTTACATTCCGTGTATTAGTGATATCTTATGATGTTTCTTTTTCTGTGTTACTTATTTCACTTAGAATCATCGTACCTGAATCCACTCATTATGCTGCTACTGGCCTGATGACATAGATTTCATTGCTGAGTGATATTTCATTGTACGTTAGTACCACAACTTCTTTATCCATTTTTCGCTTTCTGCGATATTGAACTTGTACCGTAAACTAGCTTCTTGTAAACAGAGCCATCCCAAACTTTGGTGTGGCTGTGTCTTTTTGATTTTAATTTCCCTAAACTATAGGACCATAAGTGGAAGTGCCCTAGGCTCTGTTGCTTTGTTTTTTAGATGTTTCAGGAAACACCATACACTTCTCCAGAGTGGCTCTTGGCAATTTACATCCCGCCCATCAGCCTAACTAGGCTCCCAGTTCTCCATGGCCTGTCCTGCCTTTCTGGATTTTACACTTTTTTCAGATGGCCCTTTTGACCGGGGGGCAGTGAGACTTCATTGTAGTGCAGATTTCCTTTGCAAGCTTGCTTGGTTGGCCAAAAAGTGCGTATGCGTTTTTTCCTGAATATATTCAGGAAAAAACGCATACGCCCTTTTTGGCCAAGTGCATCATTGTGGACGTTCTGCCTCTTTTCCTATGCTTTACATGCAATTCCAGTCTACCTCCTGAAACTGGTTTCCTGCAATTCTGCCCCACTTTCAAGTCCTCTTGGCAGCCTTACTTCAATATATTTTTGGACGATAGCTGTCATTTATAACTCTGCAGGTTTGTGAATGACAGTGCCGCTGAGCTCCTTTCTTCAACTCGCTTTCTTGTGAGCTGGCTGCAACACTGCAGGATTGCTTCAGGCCCTAGTGTGGTTCCGGCATGGCTCACTGAGCCTTTGGTTAATTCCTCTTCCTGGTGGGAAATGAGAGTTAAATTTGCCCATCCAGACACCTCCAGCTAGTCTCTCATTGATTCTCCCTATTCCTGTTCATTTTCCGCAGAAATTGCAAACTGGGCCAAACAGGAGGTTAAAGGCACTGACTCTCCAAGTGGGGAGAGTGTTAGTAAAGCGTCTGGAATGTTGCACCCGAGTACCAGGGGACGAAAACTGAGACACATTTGAACACGTTTCCCGATCACACGGTGGATCATACTCTGAGTTCCACAGGCATGTTTTAGCTGAAGGAAGAATCCCTTAAACCTGGAGAGTTGAGAACCATGGAATGGGTACCATGCAATATGACTTCAAAGGGTCTGCATTTGCTCACCGAACCTCACCAATCCTATCCCTGCTGCGTTTATGCCGCTGTACACACGCTTGATTCTCTTTCGGAGACATATAAATCCATAGGTTTTAAGATTCTTACTAGTCAGGTATATTCTTAGGCGTTTAATATGGGGTGTTGAGTCCACTTCGTTGAGCAAGCAGTAGCTCTTGTCTATTACATATTTGGCTTATGGAAAGGTATCTGTGCTAATTTCAATCTCTGGTTTTATGTAGCACACCAACTCACCTTTCCCCTTAAGCAAGCATAAGTTGGTTTTCTACATTTGAGAACCTATTCTGTTTTGTAATTCAGTTCCTGTGTAGCCAAGTTTACATTCCGTGTATTAGTGATATCTTATGATGTTTCTTTTTCTGTGTGACTTATTTCACTTAGAATCATCGTACCTGAATCCACTCATTATGCTGCTACTGGCCTGATGACATAGATTTCATTGCTGAGTGATATTTCATTGTACGTTAGTACCACAACTTCTTTATCCATTTTTCGCTTTCTGCGATATTGAACTTGTACCGTAAACGAGGTTCTTGTAAACAGAGCCGTCCCAAACTTTGGGGTGGCTGTGTCTTTTTGATTTTAATTTCCTTAAGCTATAGGACCATAAGTGGAAGTGCCCTAGGCTCTGTTGCTTTGTTTTTTAGATGTTTCAGGAAACACCATACACTTCTCCAGAGTGGCTCTTGGCAATTTACATCCCGCCCATCAGCCTAACTAGGCTCCCAGTTCTCCATGGCCTGTCCTGCCTTTCTGGATTTTACACTTTTTTCAGATGGCCCTTTTGACCGGGGGGCAGTGAGACTTCATTGTAGTGCAGATTTCCTTTGCAAGCTTGCTTGGTTGGCCAAAAAGGGCGTATGCGTTTTTTCCTGAATATATTCAGGAAAAAACGCATACGCCCTTTTTGGCCAAGTGCATCATTGTGGACGTTCTGCCTCTTTTCCTATGCTTTACATGCAATTCCAGTCTACCTCCTGAAATCGGTTTCCTGCAATTCTGCCCCGCTTTCAAGTCCTCTTGGCAGCCTTACTTCAATATATTTTTGGACGATAGCTGTCATTTATAACTCTGCAGGTTTGTGAATGACAGAGCCCCTGAGCTCCTTTCTTTGACTCGCTTTCTTGTGAGCTGGCCGCAACACCGCAGGATTGCTTCAGGCCATAGTGTGTTTCCGGCATGGCTCGCTGAGCCTTTGGTTAATTCCTCTTCCTGGTGGGAAATGAGAGTTAAATTTGCCCGTCCAGACACCTCCAGCTAGTCTCTCATTGGTTCTCCCTATTCCTGTTCATTTTCCGCAGAAATTGCAAACTGGGCCAAACAGGAGGTTAGAGGCACTGAGTCTCCAAGTGGGGAGAGTGTTAGTAAAGCATCTGGAATGTGGCACCCGAGTACCAGGGGACGAAAAGTGAGACACATTTGAACACGTTTCCCGATCACACGGTGGATCATACTCTGGGTTCCACATGCATGTTTTAGCTGAAGGAAGAATCCCTTAAACCTGGAGAGTTGAGAACCATGGAATGGGTACCATGCAATATGACTTCAAAGGGTCTGCATTTGCTCACCGAACCTCACCAATCCTATCACTGCTGCGTTTACGCCGCTGTACACACGCTCGATTCTCTTTCGGAGACATATAAATCCATAGGTTTTAAGATTCTTACTAGTCAGGTATATTCTTAGGCGTTTAATATGGGGTGTTGAGTCCACTTCGTTGAGCAAGCAATAGCTCTTGTCTATTACATATTTGGCTTATGGAAAGGTATCTGTGCTAATTTCAATCTCTGGTTTTATGCAGCACCCCAACTCACCTTTCCTCTTAAGCAAGCATAAGTTGGTTTTCTACATTTGAGACCCTATTCTGTTTTGTAATTTAGTTCCTGTGTAGCCAAGTTTACATTCCGTGTATTAGTGATATCTTATGATGTTTCTTTTTCTGTGTGACTTATTTCACTTAGAATCATCGTACCTGAATCCACTCATTATGCTGCTACTGGCCTGATGACATAGATTTCATTGCTGAGTGATATTTCATTGTACGTTAGTACCACAACTTCTTTATCCATTTTTCGCTTTCTGCGATATTGAACTTGTACCGTAAACGAGGTTCTTGTAAACAGAGCCATCCCAAACTTTGGGGTGGCTGTGTCTTTTTGATTTTAATTTCCCTAAGCTATAGGACCATAATTGGAAGTGCCCTAGGCTCTGTTGCTTTGTTTTTTAGATGTTTCAGGAAACACCATACACTTCTCCAGAGTGGCTCTTGGCAATTTACATCCCGCCCATCAGCCTAACTAGGCTCCCAGTTCTCCATGGCCTGTCCTGCCTTTCTGGATTTTACACTTTTTTCAGATGGCCCTTTTGACCGGGGGGCAGTGAGACTTCATTGTAGTGCAGATTTCCTTTGCAAGCTTGCTTGGTTGGCCAAAAAGGGCGTATGCGTTTTTTCCTGAATATATTCAGGAAAAAACGCATACGCCCTTTTTGGCCAAGTGCATCATTGTGGACGTTCTGCCTGTTTTCCTATGCTTTACATGCAATTCCAGTCTACCTCCTGAAATTGGTTTCCTGCAATTCTGCCCCGCTTTGAAGTCCTCTTGGCAGCCTTACTTCAATATATTTTTGGACGATAGCTGTCATTTATAACTCTGCAGGTTTGTGAATGACAGAGCCCCTGAGTTCCTTTCTTCGACTCGCTTTCTTGTGGGCTGGCCACAACACCGCATGATTGCTTCAGGCCATAGTGTGTTTCCGGCATGGCTCGCTGAGCCTTTGGTTAATTCCTCTTCCTGGTGGGAAATGAGAGTTAAATTTGCCCGTCCAGACACCTCCAGCTAGTCTCTCATTGGTTCTCCCTATTCCTGTTCATTTTCCGCAGAAATTGCAAACTGGGCCAAGCAGGAGGTTAAAGGCACTGAGTCTCCAAGTGGGGAGAGTGTTAGTAAAGCGTCTGGAATGTTGCACCCGAGTACCAGGGGACGAAAAGTGAGACAAATTTGAACACGTTTCCCGATCACACGGTGGATCATACTCTGGGTTCCACATGCATGTTTTAGCTGAAGGAAGAATCCCTTAAACCTGGAGAGTTGAGAACCATGGAATGGGTACCATGCAATATGACTTCAAAGGGTCTGCATTTGCTCACCGAACCTCACCAATCCTATCAATGCTGCGTTTATGCCGCTGTACACACGCTTGATTCACTTTCGGAGACATATAAATCCATAGGTTTTAAGATTCTTACTAGTCAGGTATATTCTTAGGCGTTTAATATGGGGTGTTGAGTCCACTTCGTTGAGCAAGCAGTAGCTCTTGTCTATTACATATTTGGCTTATGGAAAGGTATCTGTGCTAATTTCAATCTCTGGTTTTATGCAGCACCCCAACTCACCTTTCCCCTTAAGCAAGCATAGGTTGGTTTTCTACATTTGAGACCCTATTCTGTTTTGTAATTCAGTTCCTGTGTAGCCAAGTTTACATTCCGTGTATTAGTGATATCTTATGATGTTTCTTTTTCTGTGTTACTTATTTCACTTAGAATCATCGTACCTGAATCCACTCATTATGCTGCTACTGGCCTGATGACATAGATTTCATTGCTGAGTGATATTTCATTGTACGTTAGTACCACAACTTCTTTATCCATTTTTCGCTTTCTGCGATATTGAACTTGTACCGTAAACTAGCTTCTTGTAAACAGAGCCATCCCAAACTTTGGTGTGGCTGTGTCTTTTTGATTTTAATTTCCCTAAACTATAGGACCATAAGTGGAAGTGCCCTAGGCTCTGTTGCTTTGTTTTTTAGATGTTTCAGGAAACACCATACACTTCTCCAGAGTGGCTCTTGGCAATTTACATCCCGCCCATCAGCCTAACTAGGCTCCCAGTTCTCCATGGCCTGTCCTGCCTTTCTGGATTTTACACTTTTTTCAGATGGCCCTTTTGACCGGGGGGCAGTGAGACTTCATTGTAGTGCAGATTTCCTTTGCAAGCTTGCTTGGTTGGCCAAAAAGTGCGTATGCGTTTTTTCCTGAATATATTCAGGAAAAAACGCATACGCCCTTTTTGGCCAAGTGCATCATTGTGGACGTTCTGCCTCTTTTCCTATGCTTTACATGCAATTCCAGTCTACCTCCTGAAACTGGTTTCCTGCAATTCTGCCCCACTTTCAAGTCCTCTTGGCAGCCTTACTTCAATATATTTTTGGACGATAGCTGTCATTTATAACTCTGCAGGTTTGTGAATGACAGTGCCGCTGAGCTCCTTTCTTCAACTCGCTTTCTTGTGAGCTGGCTGCAACACTGCAGGATTGCTTCAGGCCCTAGTGTGGTTCCGGCATGGCTCACTGAGCCTTTGGTTAATTCCTCTTCCTGGTGGGAAATGAGAGTTAAATTTGCCCGTCCAGACACCTCCAGCTAGTCTCTCATTGATTCTCCCTATTCCTGTTCATTTTCCGCAGAAATTGCAAACTGGGCCAAACAGGAGGTTAAAGGCACTGACTCTCCAAGTGGGGAGAGTGTTAGTAAAGCGTCTGGAATGTTGCACCCGAGTACCAGGGGACGAAAAGTGAGACACATTTGAACACGTTTCCCGATCACACGGTGGATCATACTCTGGGTTCCACATGCATGTTTTAGCTGAAGGAAGAATCCCTTAAACCTGGAGAGTTGAGAACCCTGGAATGGGTACCATGCAATATGACTTCAAAGGGTCTGCATTTGCTCACCGAACCTCACCAATCCTATCCCTGCTGCGTTTATGCCGCTGTACACACGCTTGATTCTCTTTCGGAGACATATAAATCCATAGGTTTTAAGATTCTTACTAGTCAGGTATATTCTTAGGCGTTTAATATGGGGTGTTGAGTCCACTTCGTTGAGCAAGCAGTAGCTCTTGTCTATTACATATTTGGCTTATGGAAAGGTATCTGTGCTAATTTCAATCTCTGGTTTTATGTAGCACCCCAACTCACCTTTCCCCTTAAGCAAGCATAAGTTGGTTTTCTACATTTGAGACCCTATTCTGTTTTGTAATTCAGTTCCTGTGTAGCCAAGTTTACATTCCGTGTATTAGTGATATCTTATGATGTTTCTTTTTCTGTGTGACTTATTTCACTTAGAATCATCATACCTGAATCCACTCATTATGCTGCTACTGGCCTGATGACATAGATTTCATTGCTGAGTGATATTTCATTGTACGTTAGTACCACAACTTCTTTATCCATTTTTCGCTTTCTGCGATATTGAACTTGTACCGTAAACGAGGTTCTTGTAAACAGAGCCGTCCCAAACTTTGGGGTGGCTGTGTCTTTTTGATTTTAATTTCCCTAAGCTATAGGACCATAAGTGGAAGTGCCCTAGGCTCTGTTGCTTTGTTTTTTAGATGTTTCAGGAAACACCATACACTTCTCCAGAGTGGCTCTTGGCAATTTACATCCCGCCCATCAGCCTAACTAGGCTCCCAGTTCTCCATGGCCTGTCCTGCCTTTCTGGATTTTACACTTTTTTCAGATGGCCCTTTTGACCGGGGGGCAGTGAGACTTCATTGTAGTGCAGATTTCCTTTGCAAGCTTGCTTGGTTGGCCAAAAAGGGCATATTCATTTTTTCCTGAATATATTCAGGAAAAAACGCATACGCCCTTTTTGGCCAAGTGCATCATTGTGGACGTTCTGCCTGTTTTCCTATGCTTTACATGCAATTCCAGTCTACCTCCTGAAATCGGTTTCCTGCAATTCTGCCCCGCTTTAAAGTCCTCGTGACAGCCTTACTTCAATATAGTTTTGGACGATAGCTGTCATTTATAACTCTGCAGGTTTGTGAATGACAGTGCCCCTGAGCTCCTTTCTTCGACTCGCTTTCTTGTGAGCTGGCCGCAACACCGCAGGATTGCTTCAGGCCCTAGTGTGTTTCTGGCATGGCTCGCTGAGCCTTTGGTTCATTCCTCTTCCTGGTGGGAAATGAGAGTTAAATTTGCCCGTCCAGACACCTCCAGCTAGTCTCTCATTGGTTCTCCCTATTCCTGTTCATTTTCCGCAGAAATTGCAAACTGGGCCAAACAGGAGGTTAAAAGCACTGAGTCTCCAAGTGGGGAGAGTGTTAGTAAAGCGTCTGGAATGTTGCACCCGAGTACCAGGGGACGAAAAGTGAGACACATTTGAACACGTTTCCTGATCACACGGTGGATCATACTCTGGGTTCCACATGCATGTTTTACCTGAAGGAAGAATCCCTTAAACCTGGATAGTTGAGAACCGTGGAATGGGTACCATGCAATATGACTTCAAAGGGTCGCATTTGCTCACCGAACCTCACCAATCCTATCCCTGCTGCGTTTATGCCGCTGTACACACGCTTGATTCTCTTTCGGAGACATATAAATCCATAGGTTTTAAGATTCTTACTAGTCAGGTATATTCTTAGGCGTTTAATATGGGGTGTTGAGTCCACTTCATTGAGCAAGCAGTAGCTCTTGTCTATTACATATTTGGCTTATGGAAAGGTATCTGTGCTAATTTCAATCTCTGGTTTTATGTAGCACCCCAACTCACCTTTCCCCTTAAGCAAGCATAAGTTGGTTTTCTACATTTGAGACCCTATTCTGTTTTGTAATTCAGTTCCTGTGTAGCCAAGTTTACATTCCGTGTATTAGTGATATCTTATGATGTTTCTTTTTCTGTGTGACATATTTCACTTAGAATCATCGTACCTGAATCCACTCATTATGCTGCTACTGGCCTGATGACATAGATTTCATTGCTGAGTGATATTTCATTGTACGTTAGTACCACAACTTCTTTATCCATTTTTCGCTTTCTGCGATATTGAACTTGTACCGTAAACGAGGTTCTTGTAAACAGAGCCGTCCCAAACTTTGGGGTGGCTGTGTCTTTTTGATTTTAATTTCCTTAAGCTATAGGACCATAAGTGGAAGTGCCCTAGGCTCTGTTGCTTTGTTTTTTAGATGTTTCAGGAAACACCATACACTTCTCCAGAGTGGCTCTTGGCAATTTACATCCCGCCCATCAGCCTAACTAGGCTCCCAGTTCTCCATGGCCTGTCCTGCCTTTCTGGATTTTACACTTTTTTCAGATGGCCCTTTTGACCGGGGGGCAGTGAGACTTCATTGTAGTGCAGATTTCCTTTGCAAGCTTGCTTGGTTGGCCAAAAAGGGCGTATGCGTTTTTTCCTGAATATATTCAGGAAAAAACGCATACGCCCTTTTTGGCCAAGTGCATCATTGTGGACGTTCTGCCTCTTTTCCTATGCTTTACATGCAATTCCAGTCTACCTCCTGAAATCGGTTTCCTGCAATTCTGCCCCGCTTTCAAGTCCTCTTGGCAGCCTTACTTCAATATATTTTTGGACGATAGCTGTCATTTATAACTCTGCAGGTTTGTGAATGACAGAGCCCCTGAGCTCCTTTCTTTGACTCGCTTTCTTGTGAGCTGGCCGCAACACCGCAGGATTGCTTCAGGCCATAGTGTGTTTCCGGCATGGCTCGCTGAGCCTTTGGTTAATTCCTCTTCCTGGTGGGAAATGAGAGTTAAATTTGCCCGTCCAGACACCTCCAGCTAGTCTCTCATTGGTTCTCCCTATTCCTGTTCATTTTCCGCAGAAATTGCAAACTGGGCCAAACAGGAGGTTAGAGGCACTGAGTCTCCAAGTGGGGAGAGTGTTAGTAAAGCATCTGGAATGTGGCACCCGAGTACCAGGGGACGAAAAGTGAGACACATTTGAACACGTTTCCCGATCACACGGTGGATCATACTCTGGGTTCCACATGCATGTTTTAGCTGAAGGAAGAATCCCTTAAACCTGGAGAGTTGAGAACCATGGAATGGGTACCATGCAATATGACTTCAAAGGGTCTGCATTTGCTCACCGAACCTCACCAATCCTATCACTGCTGCGTTTACGCCGCTGTACACACGCTCGATTCTCTTTCGGAGACATATAAATCCATAGGTTTTAAGATTCTTACTAGTCAGGTATATTCTTAGGCGTTTAATATGGGGTGTTGAGTCCACTTCGTTGAGCAAGCAATAGCTCTTGTCTATTACATATTTGGCTTATGGAAAGGTATCTGTGCTAATTTCAATCTCTGGTTTTATGCAGCACCCCAACTCACCTTTCCTCTTAAGCAAGCATAAGTTGGTTTTCTACATTTGAGACCCTATTCTGTTTTGTAATTTAGTTCCTGTGTAGCCAAGTTTACATTCCGTGTATTAGTGATATCTTATGATGTTTCTTTTTCTGTGTGACTTATTTCACTTAGAATCATCGTACCTGAATCCACTCATTATGCTGCTACTGGCCTGATGACATAGATTTCATTGCTGAGTGATATTTCATTGTACGTTAGTACCACAACTTCTTTATCCATTTTTCGCTTTCTGCGATATTGAACTTGTACCGTAAACGAGGTTCTTGTAAACAGAGCCATCCCAAACTTTGGGGTGGCTGTGTCTTTTTGATTTTAATTTCCCTAAGCTATAGGACCATAATTGGAAGTGCCCTAGGCTCTGTTGCTTTGTTTTTTAGATGTTTCAGGAAACACCATACACTTCTCCAGAGTGGCTCTTGGCAATTTACATCCCGCCCATCAGCCTAACTAGGCTCCCAGTTCTCCATGGCCTGTCCTGCCTTTCTGGATTTTACACTTTTTTCAGATGGCCCTTTTGACCGGGGGGCAGTGAGACTTCATTGTAGTGCAGATTTCCTTTGCAAGCTTGCTTGGTTGGCCAAAAAGGGCGTATGCGTTTTTTCCTGAATATATTCAGGAAAAAACGCATACGCCCTTTTTGGCCAAGTGCATCATTGTGGACGTTCTGCCTGTTTTCCTATGCTTTACATGCAATTCCAGTCTACCTCCTGAAATTGGTTTCCTGCAATTCTGCCCCGCTTTGAAGTCCTCTTGGCAGCCTTACTTCAATATATTTTTGGACGATAGCTGTCATTTATAACTCTGCAGGTTTGTGAATGACAGAGCCCCTGAGTTCCTTTCTTCGACTCGCTTTCTTGTGGGCTGGCCACAACACCGCATTATTGCTTCAGGCCATAGTGTGTTTCCGGCATGGCTCGCTGAGCCTTTGGTTAATTCCTCTTCCTGGTGGGAAATGAGAGTTAAATTTGCCCGTCCAGACACCTCCAGCTAGTCTCTCATTGGTTCTCCCTATTCCTGTTCATTTTCCGCAGAAATTGCAAACTGGGCCAAGCAGGAGGTTAAAGGCACTGAGTCTCCAAGTGGGGAGAGTGTTAGTAAAGCGTCTGGAATGTTGCACCCGAGTACCAGGGGACGAAAAGTGAGACAAATTTGAACACGTTTCCCGATCACACGGTGGATCATACTCTGGGTTCCACATGCATGTTTTAGCTGAAGGAAGAATCCCTTAAACCTGGAGAGTTGAGAACCATGGAATGGGTACCATGCAATATGACTTCAAAGGGTCTGCATTTGCTCACCGAACCTCACCAATCCTATCAATGCTGCGTTTATGCCGCTGTACACACGCTTGATTCACTTTCGGAGACATATAAATCCATAGGTTTTAAGATTCTTACTAGTCAGGTATATTCTTAGGCGTTTAATATGGGGTGTTGAGTCCACTTCGTTGAGCAAGCAGTAGCTCTTGTCTATTACATATTTGGCTTATGGAAAGGTATCTGTGCTAATTTCAATCTCTGGTTTTATGCAGCACCCCAACTCACCTTTCCCCTTAAGCAAGCATAAGTTGGTTTTCTACATTTGAGACCCTATTCTGTTTTGTAATTCAGTTCCTGTGTAGCCAAGTTTACATTCCGTGTATTAGTGATATCTTATGATGTTTCTTTTTCTGTGTTACTTATTTCACTTAGAATCATCGTACCTGAATCCACTCATTATGCTGCTACTGGCCTGATGACATAGATTTCATTGCTGAGTGATATTTCATTGTACGTTAGTACCACAACTTCTTTATCCATTTTTCGCTTTCTGCGATATTGAACTTGTACCGTAAACTAGCTTCTTGTAAACAGAGCCATCCCAAACTTTGGTGTGGCTGTGTCTTTTTGATTTTAATTTCCCTAAACTATAGGACCATAAGTGGAAGTGCCCTAGGCTCTGTTGCTTTGTTTTTTAGATGTTTCAGGAAACACCATACACTTCTCCAGAGTGGCTCTTGGCAATTTACATCCCGCCCATCAGCCTAACTAGGCTCCCAGTTCTCCATGGCCTGTCCTGCCTTTCTGGATTTTACACTTTTTTCAGATGGCCCTTTTGACCGGGGGGCAGTGAGACTTCATTGTAGTGCAGATTTCCTTTGCAAGCTTGCTTGGTTGGCCAAAAAGTGCGTATGCGTTTTTTCCTGAATATATTCAGGAAAAAACGCATACGCCCTTTTTGGCCAAGTGCATCATTGTGGACGTTCTGCCTCTTTTCCTATGCTTTACATGCAATTCCAGTCTACCTCCTGAAACTGGTTTCCTGCAATTCTGCCCCACTTTCAAGTCCTCTTGGCAGCCTTACTTCAATATATTTTTGGACGATAGCTGTCATTTATAACTCTGCAGGTTTGTGAATGACAGTGCCGCTGAGCTCCTTTCTTCAACTCGCTTTCTTGTGAGCTGGCTGCAACACTGCAGGATTGCTTCAGGCCCTAGTGTGGTTCCGGCATGGCTCACTGAGCCTTTGGTTAATTCCTCTTCCTGGTGGGAAATGAGAGTTAAATTTGCCCGTCCAGACACCTCCAGCTAGTCTCTCATTGATTCTCCCTATTCCTGTTCATTTTCCGCAGAAATTGCAAACTGGGCCAAACAGGAGGTTAAAGGCACTGACTCTCCAAGTGGGGAGAGTGTTAGTAAAGCGTCTGGAATGTTGCACCCGAGTACCAGGGGACGAAAAGTGAGACACATTTGAACACGTTTCCCGATCACACGGTGGATCATACTCTGGGTTCCACATGCATGTTTTAGCTGAAGGAAGAATCCCTTAAACCTGGAGAGTTGAGAACCCTGGAATGGGTACCATGCAATATGACTTCAAAGGGTCTGCATTTGCTCACCGAACCTCACCAATCCTATCCCTGCTGCGTTTATGCCGCTGTACACACGCTTGATTCTCTTTCGGAGACATATAAATCCATAGGTTTTAAGATTCTTACTAGTCAGGTATATTCTTAGGCGTTTAATATGGGGTGTTGAGTCCACTTCGTTGAGCAAGCAGTAGCTCTTGTCTATTACATATTTGGCTTATGGAAAGGTATCTGTGCTAATTTCAATCTCTGGTTTTATGTAGCACCCCAACTCACCTTTCCCCTTAAGCAAGCATAAGTTGGTTTTCTACATTTGAGACCCTATTCTGTTTTGTAATTCAGTTCCTGTGTAGCCAAGTTTACATTCCGTGTATTAGTGATATCTTATGATGTTTCTTTTTCTGTGTGACTTATTTCACTTAGAATCATCATACCTGAATCCACTCATTATGCTGCTACTGGCCTGATGACATAGATTTCATTGCTGAGTGATATTTCATTGTACGTTAGTACCACAACTTCTTTATCCATTTTTCGCTTTCTGCGATATTGAACTTGTACCGTAAACGAGGTTCTTGTAAACAGAGCCGTCCCAAACTTTGGGGTGGCTGTGTCTTTTTGATTTTAATTTCCCTAAGCTATAGGACCATAAGTGGAAGTGCCCTAGGCTCTGTTGCTTTGTTTTTTAGATGTTTCAGGAAACACCATACACTTCTCCAGAGTGGCTCTTGGCAATTTACATCCCGCCCATCAGCCTAACTAGGCTCCCAGTTCTCCATGGCCTGTCCTGCCTTTCTGGATTTTACACTTTTTTCAGATGGCCCTTTTGACCGGGGGGCAGTGAGACTTCATTGTAGTGCAGATTTCCTTTGCAAGCTTGCTTGGTTGGCCAAAAAGGGCATATTCATTTTTTCCTGAATATATTCAGGAAAAAACGCATACGCCCTTTTTGGCCAAGTGCATCATTGTGGACGTTCTGCCTGTTTTCCTATGCTTTACATGCAATTCCAGTCTACCTCCTGAAATCGGTTTCCTGCAATTCTGCCCCGCTTTAAAGTCCTCGTGACAGCCTTACTTCAATATAGTTTTGGACGATAGCTGTCATTTATAACTCTGCAGGTTTGTGAATGACAGTGCCCCTGAGCTCCTTTCTTCGACTCGCTTTCTTGTGAGCTGGCCGCAACACCGCAGGATTGCTTCAGGCCCTAGTGTGTTTCTGGCATGGCTCGCTGAGCCTTTGGTTCATTCCTCTTCCTGGTGGGAAATGAGAGTTAAATTTGCCCGTCCAGACACCTCCAGCTAGTCTCTCATTGGTTCTCCCTATTCCTGTTCATTTTCCGCAGAAATTGCAAACTGGGCCAAACAGGAGGTTAAAAGCACTGAGTCTCCAAGTGGGGAGAGTGTTAGTAAAGCGTCTGGAATGTTGCACCCGAGTACCAGGGGACGAAAAGTGAGACACATTTGAACACGTTTCCTGATCACACGGTGGATCATACTCTGGGTTCCACATGCATGTTTTACCTGAAGGAAGAATCCCTTAAACCTGGATAGTTGAGAACCGTGGAATGGGTACCATGCAATATGACTTCAAAGGGTCGCATTTGCTCACCGAACCTCACCAATCCTATCCCTGCTGCGTTTATGCCGCTGTACACACGCTTGATTCTCTTTCGGAGACATATAAATCCATAGGTTTTAAGATTCTTACTAGTCAGGTATATTCTTAGGCGTTTAATATGGGGTGTTGAGTCCACTTCATTGAGCAAGCAGTAGCTCTTGTCTATTACATATTTGGCTTATGGAAAGGTATCTGTGCTAATTTCAATCTCTGGTTTTATGTAGCACCCCAACTCACCTTTCCCCTTAAGCAAGCATAAGTTGGTTTTCTACATTTGAGACCCTATTCTGTTTTGTAATTCAGTTCCTGTGTAGCCAAGTTTACATTCCGTGTATTAGTGATATCTTATGATGTTTCTTTTTCTGTGTGACATATTTCACTTAGAATCATCGTACCTGAATCCACTCATTATGCTGCTACTGGCCTGATGACATAGATTTCATTGCTGAGTGATATTTCATTGTACGTTAGTACCACAACTTCTTTATCCATTTTTCGCTTTCTGCGATATTGAACTTGTACCGTAAACGAGGTTCTTGTAAACAGAGCCGTCCCAAACTTTGGGGTGGCTGTGTCTTTTTGATTTTAATTTCCCTAAACTATAGGACCATAAGTGGAAGTGCCCTAGGCTCTGTTGCTTTGTTTTTTAGATGTTTCAGGAAACACCATACACTTCTCCAGAGTGGCTCTTGGCAATTTACATCCCGCCCATCAGCATAAGAAGGCTCCCAGTTCTCCATGGCCTGTCCTGCCTTTCTGGATTTTACACTTTTTTCAGATGGCCCTTTTGACAGGGGGGCAGTGAGACTTCATTGTAGTGCAGATTTCCTTTGCAAGCTTGCTTCGTTGGCCAAAAAGGGCGTATGCGTTTTTTCCTGAATATATTCAGGAAAAAACGCATACGCCCTTTTTGGCCAAGTGCATCATTGTGGACGTTCTGCCTCTTTTCCTATGCTTTACATGCAATTCCAGTCTACCTCCTGAAATCGGTTTCCTGCAATTCTGCCCCGCTTTCAAGTCCTCTTGGCAGCCTTACTTCAATATATTTTTGGACGATAGCTGTCATTTATAACTCTGCAGGTTTGTGAATGACAGCGCCCCTGAGCTCCTTTCTTCAACTCGCTTTCTTGTGAGTTGGCTGCAACACTGCAGGATTGCTTCAGGCCCTAGTGTGGTTCCGGCATGGCTCGCTGAGCCTTTGGTTAATTCCTCTTCCTGGTGGGAAATGAGAGTTAAATTTGCCCGTCCAGACACCTCCAGCTAGTCTCTCATTGATTCTCCCTATTCCTGTTCATTTTCCGCAGAAATTGCAAACTGGGCCAAACAGGAGTTTAAAGGCACTGAGTCTCCAAGTGGGGAGAGTGTTAGTAAAGCGTCTGGAATGTTGCACCCAAGTACCAGGGGACGAAAAGTGAGACACATTTGAACACGTTTCCCGATCACACGGTGGATCATACTCTGAGTTCCACATGCATGTTTTAGCTGAAGGAAGAATCCCTTAAACCTGGAGAGTTGAGAACCATGGAATGGGTACCATGCAATATGACTTCAAAGGGTCTGCATTTGCTCACCGAACCTCACCAATCCTATCACTGCTGCGTTTACACCGCTGTACACACGCTCGATTCTCTTTCGGAGACATATAAATCCATAGGTTTTAAGATTCTTACTAGTCAGGTATATTCTTAGGCGTTTAATATGGGGTGTTGAGTCCACTTCGTTGAGCAAGCAGTAGCTCTTGTCTATTACATATTTGGCTTATGGAAAGGTATCTGTGCTAATTTCAATCTCTGGTTTTATGCAGCACCCCAACTCACCTTTCCCCTTAAGCAAGCATAAGTTGGTTTTCTACATTTGAGACCCTATTCTGTTTTGTAATTCAGTTCCTGTGTAGCCAAGTTTACATTCCGTGTATTAGTGATATCTTATGATGTTTCTTTTTTTGTGTGACTTATTTCACTTAGAATCATCATACCTGAATCCACTCATTATGCTGCTATGGGCCTGATGACATAGATTTCATTGCTGAGTGATATTTCATTGTACGTTAGTACCACAACTTCTTTATCCATTTTTCGCTTTCTGCGATATTGAACTTGTACCGTAAACGAGGTTCTTGTAAACAGAGCCGTCCCAAACTTTAGGGTGGCTGTGTCTTTTTGATTTTAATTTCCCTAAGCTATAGGACCATAAGTGGAAGTGCCCTAGGCTCTGTTGCTTTGTTTTTTAGATGTTTCAGGAAACACCATACACTTCTCCAGAGTAGCTCTTGGCAATTTACATCCCGCCCATCAGCCTAACTAGGCTCCCAGTTCTCCATGGCCTGTCCTGCCTTTCTGGATTTTACACTTTTTTCAGATGGCCCTTTTGACCGGGGGGCAGTGAGACTTCATTGTAGTGCAGATTTCCTTTGCAAGCTTGCTTGGTTGGCCAAAAAGGGCGTATGCATTTTTTCCTGAATATATTCAGGAAAAAACGAATACGCACTTTTTGGCCAAGTGCATCATTGTGGACGTTCTGCCTCTTTTCCTATACTTTACATGCAATTCCAGTCTACCTCCTGAAATCGGTTTCCTGCAATTCTGCCCCGCTTTCAAGTCCTCTTGGCAGCCTTACTTCAATATATTTTTGGACGATAGCTGTCATTTATAACTCTGCAGGTTTGTGAATGACAGAGCCCCTGAGCTCATTTCTTCAACTCGCTTTCTTGTGAGCTGGCTGCAACACTGCAGGATTGCTTTAGGCCCTAGTGTGGTTCCGGCATGGCTCGCTGAGCCTTTGGTTAATTCCTCTTCCTGGTGGGAAATGAGAGTTAAATTTGCCCGTCCAGACACCTCCAGCTAGTCTCTCATTGATTCTCTCTATTCCTGTTCATTTTCCGCAGAAATTGCAAACTGGGCCAAACAGGAGGTTAAAGGCACTGACTCTCCAAGTGGGGAGAGTGTTAGTAAAGCGTCTGGAATGTTGCACCCGAGTACCAGGGGACGAAAAGTGAGACACATTTGAACACGTTTCCCGATCACACGGTGGATCATACTCTGAGTTCCACATGCATGTTTTAGCTGAAGGAAGAATCCCTTAAACCTGGAGAGTTGAGAACCATGGAATGGGTACCATGCAATATGACTTCAAAGGGTCTGCATTTGCTCACCGAACCTCACCAATCCTATCACTGCTGCGTTTATGCCGCTGTACACACGCTTGATTCTCTTTCGGAGACACATAAATCCATAGGTTTTAAGATTCTTACTAGTCAGGTATATTCTTAGGCGTTTAATATGGGGTGTTGAGTCCACTTCGTTGAGCAAGCAGTAGCTCTTGTCTATTACATATTTGGCTTATGGAAAGGTATCTGTGCTAATTTCAATCTCTGGTTTTATGCAGCACCCCAACTCACCTTTCCCCTTAAGCAAGCATAAGTTGGTTTTCTACATTTGAGACCCTATTCTGTTTTGTAATTCAGTTCCTGTGTAGCCAAGTTTACATTCCGTGTATTAGTGATATCTTATGATGTTTCTTTTTCTGTGTGACTTATTTCACTTAGAATCATCATACCTGAATCCCCTCATTATGCTGCTACTGGCCTGATGACATAGATTTCATTGCTGAGTGATATTTCATTGTACGTTAGTACCACAACTTCTTTATCCATTTTTCGCTTTCTGCGATATTGAACTTGTACCGTAAACGAGGTTCTTGTAAACAGAGCCATCCCAAACTTTGGGGTGGCTGTGTCTTTTTGATTTTAATTTCCCTAAGCTATAGGACCATAAGTGGAAGTGCCCTAGGCTCTGTTGCTTTGTTTTTTAGATGTTTCAGGAAACACCATACACTTCTCCAGAGTGGCTCTTGGCAATTTACATCCCGCCCATCAGCCTAACTAGGCTCCCAGTTCTCCATGGCCTGTCCTGCCTTTCTGGATTTTACACTTTTTTCAGATGGCCCTTTTGACCGGGGGGCAGTGAGACTTCATTGTAGTGCAGATTTCCTTTGCAAGCTTGCTTGGTTGGCCAAAAAGGGCGTATGCATTTTTTCCTGAATATATTCAGGAAAAAACGCATACGCCCTTTTTGGCCAAGTGCATCATTGTGGACGTTCTGCCTCTTTTCCTATGCTTTACATGCAATTCCAGTCTACCTCCTGAAATCGGTTTCCTGCAATTCTGCCCCGCTTTCAAGTCCTCTTGGCAGCCTTACTTCAATATATTTTTGGACGATAGCTGTCATTTATAACTCTGCAGGTTTGTGAATGACAGAGCCCCTGAGCTCATTTCTTCAACTCGCTTTCTTGTGAGCTGGCTGCAACACTGCAGGATTGCTTCAGGCCCTAGTGTGTTTCCGGCATGGCTCGCTGAGCCTTTGGTTAATTCCTCTTCCTGGTGGGAAATGAGAGTTAAATTTGCCCGTCCAGACACCTCCAGCTAGTCTCTCATTGGTTCTCCCTATTCCTGTTCATTTTCCGCAGAAATTGCAAACTGGGCCAAACAGGAGGTTAAAGGCACTGACTCTCCAAGTGGGGAGAGTGTTAGTAAAGCGTCTGGAATGTTGCACCCGAGTACCAGGGGACGAAAAGTGAGACACATTTGAACACGTTTCCCGATCACACGGTGGATCATACTCTGAGTTCCACATGCATGTTTTAGCTGAAGGAAGAATCCCTTAAACCTGGAGAGTTGAGAACCATGGAATGGGTACCATGCAATATGACTTCAAAGGGTCTGCATTTGCTCACCGAACCTCACCAATCCTATCACTGCTGCGTTTACACCGCTGTACACACGCTTGATTCTCTTTCGGAGACATATAAATCCATAGGTTTTAAGATTCTTACTAGTCAGGTATATTCTTAGGCGTTTAATATGGGGTGTTGAGTCCACTTCGTTGAGCAAGCAGTAGCTCTTGTCTATTACATATTTGGCTTATGGAAAGGTATCTGTGCTAATTTCAATCTCTGGTTTTATGCAGCACCCCAACTCACCTTTCCCCTTAAGCAAGCATAAGTTGGTTTTCTACATTTGAGACCCTATTCTGTTTTGTAATTCAGTTCCTGTGTAGCCAAGTTTACATTCCGTGTATTAGTGATATCTTATGATGTTTCTTTTTCTGTGTGACTTATTTCACTTAGAATCATCATACCTGAATCCACTCATTATGCTGCTATGGGCCTGATGACATAGATTTCATTGCTGAGTGATATTTCATTGTACATTAGTACCACAACTTCTTTATCCATTTTTCGCTTTCTGCGATATTGAACTTGTACCGTAAACGAGGTTCTTGTAAACAGAGCCGTCCCAAACTTTAGGGTGGCTGTGTCTTTTTGATTTTAATTTCCCTAAGCTATAGGACCATAAGTGGAAGTGCCCTAGGCTCTGTTGCTTTGTTTTTTAGATGTTTCAGGAAACACCATACACTTCTCCAGAGTGGCTCTTGGCAATTTACATCCCGCCCATCAGCCTAACTAGGCTCCCAGTTCTCCATGGCCTGTCCTGCCTTTCTGGATTTTACACTTTTTTCAGATGGCCCTTTTGACCGGGGGGCAGTGAGACTTCATTGTAGTGCAGATTTCCTTTGCAAGCTTGCTTGGTTGGCCAAAAAGGGCGTATGCATTTTTTCCTGAATATATTCAGGAAAAAACGCATACACCCTTTTTGGCCAAGTGCATCATTGTGGACGTTCTGCCTCTTTTCCTATGCTTTACATGCAATTCCAGTCTACCTCCTGAAATCGGTTTCCTGCAATTCTGCCCCGCTTTCAAGTCCTCTTGGCAGCCTTACTTCAATATATTTTTGGACGATAGCTGTCATTTATAACTCTGCAGGTTTGTGAATGACAGAGCCCCTGAGCTCATTTCTTCAACTCGCTTTCTTGTGAGCTGGCTGCAACACTGCAGGATTGCTTCAGGCCCTAGTGTGTTTCCGGCATGGCTCGCTGAGCCTTTGGTTAATTCCTCTTCCTGGTGGGAAATGAGAGTTAAATTTGCCCGTCCAGACACCTCCAGCTAGTCTCTCATTGGTTCTCCCTATTCCTGTTCATTTTCCGCAGAAATTGCAAACTGGGCCAAACAGGAGGTTAAAGGCACTGACTCTCCAAGTGGGGAGAGTGTTAGTAAAGCGTCTGGAATGTTGCACCCGAGTACCAGGGGACGAAAAGTGAGACACATTTGAACACGTTTCCCGATCACACGGTGGATCATACTCTGAGTTCCACATGCATGTTTTAGCTGAAGGAAGAATCCCTTAAACCTGGAGAGTTGAGAACCATGGAATGGGTACCATGCAATATGACTTCAAAGGGTCTGCATTTGCTCACCGAACCTCACCAATCCTATCACTGCTGCGTTTACACCGCTGTACACACGCTCGATTCTCTTTCGGAGACATATAAATCCATAGGTTTTAAGATTCTTACTAGTCAGGTATATTCTTAGGCGTTTAATATGGGGTGTTGAGTCCACTTCGTTGAGCAAGCAGTAGCTCTTGTCTATTACATATTTGGCTTATGGAAAGGTATCTGTGCTAATTTCAATCTCTGGTTTTATGCAGCACCCCAACTCACCTTTCCCCTTAAGCAAGCATAAGTTGGTTTTCTACATTTGAGACCCTATTCTGTTTTGTAATTCAGTTCCTGTGTAGCCAAGTTTACATTCCGTGTATTAGTGATATCTTATGATGTTTCTTTTTCTGTGTGACTTATTTCACTTAGAATCATCATACCTGAATCCACTCATTATGCTGCTATGGGCCTGATGACATAGATTTCATTGCTGAGTGATATTTCATTGTACATTAGTACCACAACTTCTTTATCCATTTTTCGCTTTCTGCGATATTGAACTTGTACCGTAAACGAGGTTCTTGTAAACAGAGCCGTCCCAAACTTTAGGGTGGCTGTGTCTTTTTGATTTTAATTTCCCTAAGCTATAGGACCATAAGTGGAAGTGCCCTAGGCTCTGTTGCTTTGTTTTTTAGATGTTTCAGGAAACACCATACACTTCTCCAGAGTGGCTGTTGGCAATTTACATCCCGCCCATCAGCCTAACTAGGCTCCCAGTTCTCCATGGCCTGTCCTGCCTTTCTGGATTTTACAGTTTTTTCAGATGGCCCTTTTGACCGGGGGGCAGTGAGACTTCATTGTAGTGCAGATTTCCTTTGCAAGCTTGCTTGGTTGGCCAAAAAGGGCGTATGCATTTTTTCCTGAATATATTCAGGAAAAAACGCATACGCCCTTTTTGGCCAAGTGCATCATTGTGGACGTTCTGCCTCTTTTCCTATGCTTTACATGCAATTCCAGTCTACCTCCTGAAATCGGTTTCCTGCAATTCTGCCCCGCTTTCAAGTCCTCTTGGCAGCCTTACTTCAATATATTTTTGGACGATAGCTGTCATTTATAACTCTGCAGGTTTGTGAATGACAGAGCCCCTGAGCTCATTTCTTCAACTCGCTTTCTTGTGAGCTGGCTGCAACACTGCAGGATTGCTTCAGGCCCTAGTGTGTTTCCGGCATGGCTCGCTGAGCCTTTGGTTAATTCCTCTTCCTGGTGGGAAATGAGAGTTAAATTTGCCCGTCCAGACACCTCCAGCTAGTCTCTCATTGGTTCTCCCTATTCCTGTTCATTTTCCGCAGAAATTGCAAACTGGGCCAAACAGGAGTTTAAAGGCACTGAGTCTCCAAGTGGGGAGAGTGTTAGTAAAGCGTCTGGAATGTTGCACCCGAGTACCAGGGGACGAAAAGTGAGACACATTTGAACACGTTTCCCGATCACACGGTGGATCATACTCTGAGTTCCACATGCATGTTTTAGCTGAAGGAAGAATCCCTTAAACCTGGAGAGTTGAGAACCATGGAATGGGTACCATGCAATATGACTTCAAAGGGTCTGCATTTGCTCACCGAACCTCACCAATCCTATCACTGCTGCGTTTACACCGCTGTACACACGCTTGATTCTCTTTCGGAGACATATAAATCCATAGGTTTTAAGATTCTTACTAGTCAGGTATATTCTTAGGCGTTTAATATGGGGTGTTGAGTCCACTTCGTTGAGCAAGCAGTAGCTCTTGTCTATTACATATTTGGCTTATGGAAAGGTATCTGTGCTAATTTCAATCTCTGGTTTTATGCAGCACCCCAACTCACCTTTCCCCTTAAGCAAGCATAAGTTGGTTTTCTACATTTGAGACCCTATTCTGTTTTGTAATTCAGTTCCTGTGTAGCCAAGTTTACATTCCGTGTATTAGTGATATCTTATGATGTTTCTTTTTCTGTGTGACTTATTTCACTTAGAATCATCATACCTGAATCCACTCATTATGCTGCTATGGGCCTGATGACATAGATTTCATTGCTGAGTGATATTTCATTGTACGTTAGTACCACAACTTCTTTATCCATTTTTCGCTTTCTGCGATATTGAACTTGTACCGTAAACGAGGTTCTTGTAAACAGAGCCGTCCCAAACTTTAGGGTGGCTGTGTCTTTTTGATTTTAATTTCCCTAAGCTATAGGACCATAAGTGGAAGTGCCCTAGGCTCTGTTGCTTTGTTTTTTAGATGTTTCAGGAAACACCATACACTTCTCCAGAGTGGCTGTTGGCAATTTACATCCCGCCCATCAGCCTAACTAGGCTCCCAGTTCTCCATGGCCTGTCCTGCCTTTCTGGATTTTACACTTTTTTCAGATGGCCCTTTTGACCGGGGGGCAGTGAGACTTCATTGTAGTGCAGATTTCCTTTGCAAGCTTGCTTGGTTGGCCAAAAAGGGCGTATGCATTTTTTCCTGAATATATTCAGGAAAAAACGCATACGCACTTTTTGGCCAAGTGCATCATTGTGGACGTTCTGCCTCTTTTCCTATACTTTACATGCAATTCCAGTCTACCTCCTGAAATCGGTTTCCTGCAATTCTGCCCCGCTTTCAAGTCCTCTTGGCAGCCTTACTTCAATATATTTTTGGACGATAGCTGTCATTTATAACTCTGCAGGTTTGTGAATGACAGAGCCCCTGAGCTCATTTCTTCAACTCGCTTTCTTGTGAGCTGGCTGCAACACTGCAGGATTGCTTTAGGCCCTAGTGTGGTTCCGGCATGGCTCGCTGAGCCTTTGGTTAATTCCTCTTCCTGGTGGGAAATGAGAGTTAAATTTGCCCGTCCAGACACCTCCAGCTAGTCTCTCATTGATTCTCTCTATTCCTGTTCATTTTCCGCAGAAATTGCAAACTGGGCCAAACAGGAGGTTAAAGGCACTGACTCTCCAAGTGGGGAGAGTGTTAGTAAAGCGTCTGGAATGTTGCACCCGAGTACCAGGGGACGAAAAGTGAGACACATTTGAACACGTTTCCCGATCACACGGTGGATCATACTCTGAGTTCCACATGCATGTTTTAGCTGAAGGAAGAATCCCTTAAACCTGGAGAGTTGAGAACCATGGAATGGGTACCATGCAATATGACTTCAAAGGGTCTGCATTTGCTCACCGAACCTCACCAATCCTATCACTGCTGCGTTTATGCCGCTGTACACACGCTTGATTCTCTTTCGGAGACACATAAATCCATAGGTTTTAAGATTCTTACTAGTCAGGTATATTCTTAGGCGTTTAATATGGGGTGTTGAGTCCACTTCGTTGAGCAAGCAGTAGCTCTTGTCTATTACATATTTGGCTTATGGAAAGGTATCTGTGCTAATTTCAATCTCTGGTTTTATGCAGCACCCCAACTCACCTTTCCCCTTAAGCAAGCATAAGTTGGTTTTCTACATTTGAGACCCTATTCTGTTTTGTAATTCAGTTCCTGTGTAGCCAAGTTTACATTCCGTGTATTAGTGATATCTTATGATGTTTCTTTTTCTGTGTGACTTATTTCACTTAGAATCATCATACCTGAATCCCCTCATTATGCTGCTACTGGCCTGATGACATAGATTTCATTGCTGAGTGATATTTCATTGTACGTTAGTACCACAACTTCTTTATCCATTTTTCGCTTTCTGCGATATTGAACTTGTACCGTAAACGAGGTTCTTGTAAACAGAGCCATCCCAAACTTTGGGGTGGCTGTGTCTTTTTGATTTTAATTTCCCTAAGCTATAGGACCATAAGTGGAAGTGCCCTAGGCTCTGTTGCTTTGTTTTTTAGATGTTTCAGGAAACACCATACACTTCTCCAGAGTGGCTCTTGGCAATTTACATCCCGCCCATCAGCCTAACTAGGCTCCCAGTTCTCCATGGCCTGTCCTGCCTTTCTGGATTTTACACTTTTTTCAGATGGCCCTTTTGACCGGGGGGCAGTGAGACTTCATTGTAGTGCAGATTTCCTTTGCAAGCTTGCTTGGTTTGCCAAAAAGGGCGTATGCATTTTTTCCTGAATATATTCAGGAAAAAACGCATACGCCCTTTTTGGCCAAGTGCATCATTGTGGACGTTCTGCCTCTTTTCCTATGCTTTACATGCAATTCCAGTCTACCTCCTGAAATCGGTTTCCTGCAATTCTGCCCCGCTTTCAAGTCCTCTTGGCAGCCTTACTTCAATATATTTTTGGACGATAGCTGTCATTTATAACTCTGCAGGTTTGTGAATGACAGAGCCCCTGAGCTCATTTCTTCAACTCGCTTTCTTGTGAGCTGGCTGCAACACTGCAGGATTGCTTCAGGCCCTAGTGTGTTTCCGGCATGGCTCGCTGAGCCTTTGGTTAATTCCTCTTCCTGGTGGGAAATGAGAGTTAAATTTGCCCGTCCAGACACCTCCAGCTAGTCTCTCATTGGTTCTCCCTATTCCTGTTCATTTTCCGCAGAAATTGCAAACTGGGCCAAACAGGAGGTTAAAGGCACTGACTCTCCAAGTGGGGAGAGTGTTAGTAAAGCGTCTGGAATGTTGCACCCGAGTACCAGGGGACGAAAAGTGAGACACATTTGAACACGTTTCCCGATCACACGGTGGATCATACTCTGGGTTCCACATGCATGTTTTAGCTGAAGGAAGAATCCCTTAAACCTGGAGAGTTGAGAACCATGGAATGGGTACCATGCAATATGACTTCAAAGGGTCTGCATTTGCTCACCGAACCTCACCAATCCTATCACTGCTGCGTTTATGCCTCTGTACACACGCTTGATTCTCTTTCGGAGACATATAAATCCATAGGTTTTAAGATTCTTACTAGTCAGGTATATTCTTAGGCGTTTAATATGGGGTGTTGAGTCCACTTCGTTGAGCAAGCAGTAGCTCTTGTCTGTTACATATTTGACTTATGGAAAGGTATCTGTGCTAATTTCAATCTCTGGTTTTATGCAGCACCCCAACTCACCTTTCCCCTTAAGCAAGCATAAGTTGGTTTTCTACATTTGAGACCCTATTCTGTTTTGTAATTCAGTTCCTGTGTAGACAAGTTTACATTCCGTGTATTAGTGATATCTTATGATGTTTCTTTTTCTGTGTGACTTATTTCACTTAGAATCCTCGTACCTGAATCCACTCATTATGCTGCTATGGGTCTGATGACATAGATTTCATTGCTGAGTGATATTTCATTGTACGTTAGTACCACAACTTCTTTATCCATTTTTCGCTTTCTGCGATATTGAACTTGTACCGTAAACGAGGTTCTTGTAAACAGAGCCATCCCAAACTTTGGGGTGGCTGTGTCTTTTTGATTTTAATTTCCCTAAGCTATAGGACCATAAGTGGAAGTGCCCTAGGCTCTGTTGCTTTGTTTTTTAGATGTTTCAGGAAACACCATACACTTCTCCAGAGTGGCTCTTGGCAATTTACATCCCGCCCATCAGCCTAACTAGGCTCCCAGTTCTCCATGGCCTGTCCTGCCTTTCTGGATTTTACACTTTTTTCAGATGGCCCTTTTGACCGGGGGGCAGTGAGACTTCATTGTAGTGCAGATTTCCTTTGCAAGCTTGCTTGGTTGGCCAAAAAGGGCGTATGCGTTTTTTCCTGAATATATTCAGGAAAAAACGCATACGCCCTTTTTGGCCAAGTGCATCATTGTGGACGTTCTGCCTCTTTTCCTATGCTTTACATGCAATTCCAGTCTACCTCCTGAAATCGGTTTCCTGCAATTCTGCCCCGCTTTCAAGTCCTCTTGGCAGCCTTACTTCAATATATTTTTGGACGATAGCTGTCATTTATAACTCTGCAGGTTTGTGAATGACAGAGCCCCTGAGCTCCTTTCTTCAACTCGCTTTCTTGTGAGCTGGCCGCAACACTGCAGGATTGCTTCAGGCCCTAGTGTGGTTCCGGCATGGCTCGCTGAGCCTTTGGTTAATTCCACTTCCTGGTGGGAAATGAGAGTTAAATTTGCCCGTCCAGACACCTCCAGCTAGTCTCTCATTGATTCTCCCTATTCCTGTTCATTTTCCGCAGAAATTGCAAACTGGGCCAAACAGGAGGTTAAAGGCACTGACTCTCCAAGTGGGGAGAGTGTTAGTAAAGCGTCTGGAATGTTGCACCCGAGTACCAGGGGACGAAAAGTGAGACACATTTGAACACGTTTCCCGATCACACGGTGGATCATACTCTGAGTTCCACATGCATGTTTTAGCTGAAGGAAGAATCCCTTAAACCTGGAGAGTTGAGAACCATGGAATGGGTACCATGCAATATGACTTCAAAGGGTCTGCATTTGCTCACCGAACGTCACCAATCCTATCACTGCTGCGTTTATGCCTCTGTACACACGCTTGATTCTCTTTCGCAGACATATAAATCCATAGGTTTTAAGATTCTTACTAGTCAGGTATATTCTTAGGCGTTTAATATGGGGTGTTGAGTCCACTTCGTTGAGCAAGCAGTAGCTCTTGTCTATTACATATTTGGCTTATGGAAAGGTATCTGTGCTAATTTCAATCTCTGGTTTTATGCAGCACCCCAACTCACCTTTCCCCTTAAGCAAGCATAAGTTGGTTTTCTACATTTGAGACCCTATTCTGTTTTGTAATTCAGTTCCTGTGTAGCCAAGTTTACATTCCGTGTATTAGTGATATCTTATGATGTTTCTTTTTCTGTGTGACTTATTTCACTTAGAATCATCGTACCTGAATCCACTCATTATGCTGCTATGGGCCTGATGACATAGATTTCATTGCTGAGTGATATTTCATTGTACGTTAGTACCACAACTTCTTTATCCATTTTTCGCTTTCTGCGATATTGAACTTGTACCGTAAACGAGGTTCTTGTAAACAGAGCCATCCCAAACTTTGGGGTGGCTGTGTCTTTTTGATTTTAATTTCCCTAAGCTATAGGACCATAAGTGGAAGTGCCCTAGGCTCTGTTGCTTTGTTTTTTAGATGTTTCAGGAAACACCATACACTTCTCCAGAGTGGCTCTTGGCAATTTACATCCCGCCCATCAGCCTAACTAGGCTCCCAGTTCTCCATGGCCTGTCCTGCCTTTCTGGATTTTACACTTTTTTCAGATGGCCCTTTTGACTGGGGGGCAGTGAGACTTCATTGTAGTGCAGATTTCCTTTGCAAGCTTGCTTGGTTGGCCAAAAAGGGCGTATGCGTTTTATCCTGAATATATTCAGGAAAAAACGCATACGCCCTTTTTGGCCAAGTGCATCATTGTGGACGTTCTGCCTCTTTTCCTATGCTTTACATGCAATTCCAGTCTACCTCCTGAAATCGGTTTCCTGCAATTCTGCCCCGCTTTCAAGTCCTCTTGGCAGCCTTACTTCAATATATTTTTGGACGATAGCTGTCATTTATAACTCTGCAGGTTTGTGAATGACAGAGCCCCTGAGCTCCTTTCTTCAACTCGCTTTCTTGTGAGCTGGCCGCAACACTGCAGGATTGCTTCAGGCCCTAGTGTGTTTCCGGCATGGCTCGCTGAGCCTTTGGTTAATTCCTCTTCCTGGTGGGAAATGAGAGTTAAATTTGCCCGTCCAGACACCTCCAGCTAGTCTCTCATTGGTTCTCCCTATTCCTGTTCATTTTCCGCAGAAATTGCAAACTGGGCCAAACAGGAGGTTAAAGGCACTGAGTCTCCAAGTGGGGAGAGTGTTAGTAAAGCGTCTGGAATGTTGCACCCGAGTACCAGGGGACGAAAAGTGAGACACATTTGAACACGTTTCCCGATCACACGGTGGATCATACTCTGGGTTCCACATGCATGTTTTAGCTGAAGGAAGAATCCCTTAAACATGGAGAGTTGAGAACCATGGAATGGGTACCATGCAATATGACTTCAAAGGGTCTGCATTTGCTCACCGAACCTCACCAATCCTATCACTGCTGCGTTTATGCCTCTGTACACACGCTTGATTCTCTTTCGGAGACATATAAATCCATAGGTTTTAATATTCTTACTAGTCAGGTATATTCTTAGGCGTTTAATATGGGGTGTTGAGTCCACTTCGTTGAGCAAGCAGTAGCTCTTGTCTATTACATATTTGGCTTATGGAAAGGTATCTGTGCTAATTTCAATCTCTGGTTTTATGCAGCACCCCAACTCACCTTTCCCCTTAAGCAAGCATAAGTTGGTTTTCTACATTTGAGACCCTATTCTGTTTTGTAATTCAGTTCCTGTGTAGCCAAGTTTACATTCCGTGTATTAGTGATATCTTATGATGTTTCTTTTTCTGTGTGACTTATTTCACTTAGAATCATCGTACCTGAATCCACTCATTATGCTGCTATGGGCCTGATGACATAGATTTCATTGCTGAGTGATATTTCATTGTACGTTAGTACCACAACTTCTTTATCCATTTTTCGCTTTCTGCGATATTGAACTTGTACCGTAAACGAGGTTCTTGTAAACAGAGCCATCCCAAACTTTGGGGTGGCTGTGTCTTTTTGATTTTAATTTCCCTAAGCTATAGGACCATAAGTGGAAGTGCCCTAGGCTCTGTTGCTTTGTTTTTTAGATGTTTCAGGAAACACCATACACTTCTCCAGAGTGGCTCTTGGCAATTTACATCCCGCCCATCAGCCTAACTAGGCTCCCAGTTCTCCATGGCCTGTCCTGCCTTTCTGGATTTTACACTTTTTTCAGATGGCCCTTTTGACCGGGGGGCAGTGAGACTTCATTGTAGTGCAGATTTCCTTTGCAAGCTTGCTTGGTTGGCCAAAAAGGGCGTATGCATTTTTTCCTGAATATATTCAGGAAAAAACGCATACGCCCTTTTTGGCCAAGTGCATCATTGTGGACGTTCTGCCTGTTTTCCTATGCTTTACATGCAATTCCAGTCTACTTCCTAAAATCGGTTTCCTGCAATTCTGCCCCGCTCTGAAGTCCTCTTGGCAGCCTTACTTAAATATATTTTTGGACGATAGCTGTCATTTATAACTCTGCAGGTTTGTGAATGACAGTGCCCCTGAGCTCCTTTCTTCGACTCGCTTTCTTGTGAGCTGGCCGCAACACCGCAGGATTGCTTCAGG
This sequence comes from Grampus griseus, assembly GCF_964374135.1. Taxonomy (NCBI): domain Eukaryota; kingdom Metazoa; phylum Chordata; class Mammalia; order Artiodactyla; family Delphinidae; genus Grampus; species Grampus griseus. The sequence continues at coordinate 77,636 of NW_028133022.1, forward strand.
CCCTAGCGTGTTTCCGGCATGGCTCGCTGAGCCTTTGGTTAATTCCTCTTCCTGGTGGGAAATGAGAGTTAAATTTGCCCGTCCAGACACCTCCAGCTAGTCTCTCATTGGTTCTCCCTATTCCTGTTCATTTTCCGCAGAAATTGCAAACTGGGCCAAACAGGAGGTTAAAGGCACTGAGTCTCCAAGTGGGGAGAGTGTTAGTAAAGCGTCTGGAATGTTGCACCCGAGTACCAGGGGACGAAAAGTGAGACACATTTGAACACGTTTCCCGATCACACGGTGGATCATACTCTGGGTTCCACATGCATGATTTAGCTGAAGGAAGAATCCCTTAAACCTGGAGAGTTGAGAACCATGGAATGGGTACCATGCAATATGACTTCAAAGGGTCTGCATTTGCTCACCGAACCTCACCAATCCTATCACTGCTGCGTTTATGGCTCTCTACACACGATTGATTCTCTTTCGGAGACATATAAATCCATAGGTTTTAAGATTCTTACTAGTCAGGTATATTCTTAGGCGTTTAATATGGGGTGTTGAGTCCACTTCGTTGAGCAAGCAGTAGCTCTTGTCTATTACATATTTGGCTTATGGAAAGGTATCTGTGCTAATTTCAATCTCTGGTTTTATGCAGCACCCCAACTCACCTTTCCCCTTAAGCAAGCATAAGTTGGTTTTCTACATTTGAGACCCTATTCTGTTTTGTAATTCAGTTCCTGTGTAGCCAAGTTTACATTCCGTGTATTAGTGATATCTTATGATGTTTCTTTTTCTGTGTGACTTATTTCACTTAGAATCGTCGTACCTGAATCCACTCATTATGCTGCTATGGGTCTGATGACATAGATTTCATTGCTGAGTGATATTTCATTGTACGTTAGTACCACAACTTCTTTATCCATTTTTCGCTTTCTGCGATATTGAACTTGTACCGTAAACTAGCTTCTTGTAAACAGAGCCATCCCAAACTTTGGTGTGGCTGTGTCTTTTTGATTTTAATTTCCCTAAACTATAGGACCATAAGTGGAAGTGCCCTAGGCTCTGTTGCTTTGTTTTTTAGATGTTTCAGGAAACACCATACACTTCTCCAGAGTGGCTCTTGGCAATTTACATCCCGCCCATCAGCCTAACTAGGCTCCCAGTTCTCCATGGCCTGTCCTGCCTTTCTGGATTTTACACTTTTTTCAGATGGCCCTTTTGACCGGGGGGCAGTGAGACTTCATTGTAGTGCAGATTTCCTTTGCAAGCTTGCTTGGTTGGCCAAAAAGTGCGTATGCGTTTTTTCCTGAATATATTCAGGAAAAAACGCATACGCCCTTTTTGGCCAAGTGCATCATTGTGGACGTTCTGCCTCTTTTCCTATGCTTTACATGCAATTCCAGTCTACCTCCTGAAACTGGTTTCCTGCAATTCTGCACCACTTTCAAGTCCTCTTGGCAGCCTTACTTCAATATATTTTTGGACGATAGCTGTCATTTATAACTCTGCAGGTTTGTGAATGACAGTGCCGCTGAGCTCCTTTCTTCAACTCGCTTTCTTGTGAGCTGGCTGCAACACTGCAGGATTGCTTCAGGCCCTAGTGTGGTTCCGGCATGGCTCACTGAGCCTTTGGTTAATTCCTCTTCCTGGTGGGAAATGAGAGTTAAATTTGCCCATCCAGACACCTCCAGCTAGTCTCTCATTGATTCTCCCTATTCCTGTTCATTTTCCGCAGAAATTGCAAACTGGGCCAAACAGGAGGTTAAAGGCACTGACTCTCCAAGTGGGGAGAGTGTTAGTAAAGCGTCTGGAATGTTGCACCCGAGTACCAGGGGACGAAAACTGAGACACATTTGAACACGTTTCCCGATCACACGGTGGATCATACTCTGAGTTCCACAGGCATGTTTTAGCTGAAGGAAGAATCCCTTAAACCTGGAGAGTTGAGAACCATGGAATGGGTACCATGCAATATGACTTCAAAGGGTCTGCATTTGCTCACCGAACCTCACCAATCCTATCCCTGCTGCGTTTATGCCGCTGTACACACGCTTGATTCTCTTTCGGAGACATATAAATCCATAGGTTTTAAGATTCTTACTAGTCAGGTATATTCTTAGGCGTTTAATATGGGGTGTTGAGTCCACTTCGTTGAGCAAGCAGTAGCTCTTGTCTATTACATATTTGGCTTATGGAAAGGTATCTGTGCTAATTTCAATCTCTGGTTTTATGTAGCACACCAACTCACCTTTCCCCTTAAGCAAGCATAAGTTGGTTTTCTACATTTGAGAACCTATTCTGTTTTGTAATTCAGTTCCTGTGTAGCCAAGTTTACATTCCGTGTATTAGTGATATCTTATGATGTTTCTTTTTCTGTGTGACTTATTTCACTTAGAATCATCGTACCTGAATCCACTCATTATGCTGCTACTGGCCTGATGACATAGATTTCATTGCTGAGTGATATTTCATTGTACGTTAGTACCACAACTTCTTTATCCATTTTTCGCTTTCTGCGATATTGAACTTGTACCGTAAACGAGGTTCTTGTAAACAGAGCCGTCCCAAACTTTGGGGTGGCTGTGTCTTTTTGATTTTAATTTCCTTAAGCTATAGGACCATAAGTGGAAGTGCCCTAGGCTCTGTTGCTTTGTTTTTTAGATGTTTCAGGAAACACCATACACTTCTCCAGAGTGGCTCTTGGCAATTTACATCCCGCCCATCAGCCTAACTAGGCTCCCAGTTCTCCATGGCCTGTCCTGCCTTTCTGGATTTTACACTTTTTTCAGATGGCCCTTTTGACCGGGGGGCAGTGAGACTTCATTGTAGTGCAGATTTCCTTTGCAAGCTTGCTTGGTTGGCCAAAAAGGGCGTATGCGTTTTTTCCTGAATATATTCAGGAAAAAACGCATACGCCCTTTTTGGCCAAGTGCATCATTGTGGACGTTCTGCCTCTTTTCCTATGCTTTACATGCAATTCCAGTCTACCTCCTGAAATCGGTTTCCTGCAATTCTGCCCCGCTTTCAAGTCCTCTTGGCAGCCTTACTTCAATATATTTTTGGACGATAGCTGTCATTTATAACTCTGCAGGTTTGTGAATGACAGAGCCCCTGAGCTCCTTTCTTTGACTCGCTTTCTTGTGAGCTGGCCGCAACACCGCAGGATTGCTTCAGGCCATAGTGTGTTTCCGGCATGGCTCGCTGAGCCTTTGGTTAATTCCTCTTCCTGGTGGGAAATGAGAGTTAAATTTGCCCGTCCAGACACCTCCAGCTAGTCTCTCATTGGTTCTCCCTATTCCTGTTCATTTTCCGCAGAAATTGCAAACTGGGCCAAACAGGAGGTTAGAGGCACTGAGGCTCCAAGTGGGGAGAGTGTTAGTAAAGCATCTGGAATGTGGCACCCGAGTACCAGGGGACGAAAAGTGAGACACATTTGAACACGTTTCCCGATCACACGGTGGATCATACTCTGGGTTCCACATGCATGTTTTAGCTGAAGGAAGAATCCCTTAAACCTGGAGAGTTGAGAACCATGGAATGGGTACCATGCAATATGACTTCAAAGGGTCTGCATTTGCTCACCGAACCTCACCAATCCTATCACTGCTGCGTTTATGCCGCTGTACACACGCTTGATTCTCTTTCGGAGACATATAAATCCATAGGTTTTAAGATTCTTACTAGTCAGGTATATTCTTAGGCGTTTAATATGGGGTGTTGAGTCCACTTCGTTGAGCAAGCAATAGCTCTTGTCTATTACATATTTGGCTTATGGAAAGGTATCTGTGCTAATTTCAATCTCTGGTTTTATGCAGCACCCCAACTCACCTTTCCTCTTAAGCAAGCATGAGTTGGTTTTCTACATTTGAGACCCTATTCTGTTTTGTAATTCAGTTCCTGTGTAGCCAAGTTTACATTCCGTGTATTAGTGATATCTTATGATGTTTCTTTTTCTGTGTGACTTATTTCACTTAGAATCATCGTACCTGAATCCACTCATTATGCTGCTACTGGCCTGATGACATAGATTTCATTGCTGAGTGATATTTCATTGTACGTTAGTACCACAACTTCTTTATCCATTTTTCGCTTTCTGCGATATTGAACTTGTACCGTAAACGAGGTTCTTGTAAACAGAGCCATCCCAAACTTTGGGGTGGCTGTGTCTTTTTGATTTTAATTTCCCTAAGCTATAGGACCATAAGTGGAAGTGCCCTAGGCTCTGTTGCTTTGTTTTTTAGATGTTTCAGGAAACACCATACACTTCTCCAGAGTGGCTCTTGGCAATTTACATCCCGCCCATCAGCCTAACTAGGCTCCCAGTTCTCCATGGCCTGTCCTGCCTTTCTGGATTTTACACTTTTTTCAGATGGCCCTTTTGACCGGGGGGCAGTGAGACTTCATTGTAGTGCAGATTTCCTTTGCAAGCTTGCTTGGTTGGCCAAAAAGGGTGTATGCGTTTTTTCCTGAATATATTCAGGAAAAAACGCATACGCCCTTTTTGGCCAAGTGCATCATTGTGGACGTTTTGCCTGTTTTCCTATGCTTTACATGCAATTCCAGTCTACCTCCTGAAATTGGTTTCCTGCAATTCTGCCCCGCTTTGAAGTCCTCTTGGCAGCCTTACTTCAATATATTTTTGGACGATAGCTGTCATTTATAACTCTGCAGGTTTGTGAATGACAGAGCCCCTGAGTTCCTTTCTTCGACTCGCTTTCTTGTGGGCTGGCCACAACACCGCATGATTGCTTCAGGCCATAGTGTGTTTCCGGCATGGCTCGCTGAGCCTTTGGTTAATTCCTCTTCCTGGTGGGAAATGAGAGTTAAATTTGCCCGTCCAGACACCTCCAGCTAGTCTCTCATTGGTTCTCCCTATTCCTGTTCATTTTCCGCAGAAATTGCAAACTGGGCCAAGCAGGAGGTTAGAGGCACTGAGTCTCCAAGTGGGGAGAGTGTTAGTAAAGCGTCTGGAATGTTGCACCCGAGTACCAGGGGACGAAAAGTGAGACAAATTTGAACACGTTTCCCGATCACACGGTGGATCATACTCTGGGTTCCACATGCATGTTTTAGCTGAAGGAAGAATCCCTTAAACCTGGAGAGTTGAGAACCATGGAATGGGTACCATGCAATATGACTTCAAAGGGTCTGCATTTGCTCACCGAACCTCACCAATCCTATCAATGCTGCGTTTATGCCGCTGTACACACGCTTGATTCACTTTCGGAGACATATAAATCCATAGGTTTTAAGATTCTTACTAGTCAGGTATATTCTTAGGCGTTTAATATGGGGTGTTGAGTCCACTTCGTTGAGCAAGCAGTAGCTCTTGTCTATTACATATTTGGCTTATGGAAAGGTATCTGTGCTAATTTCAATCTCTGGTTTTATGCAGCACCCCAACTCACCTTTCCCCTTAAGCAAGCATAAGTTGGTTTTCTACATTTGAGACCCTATTCTGTTTTGTAATTCAGTTCCTGTGTAGCCAAGTTTACATTCCGTGTATTAGTGATATCTTATGATGTTTCTTTTTCTGTGTTACTTATTTCACTTAGAATCATCATACCTGAATCCACTCATTATGCTGCTACTGGCCTGATGACATAGATTTCATTGCTGAGTGATATTTCATTGTACGTTAGTACCACAACTTCTTTATCCATTTTTCGCTTTCTGCGATATTGAACTTGTACCGTAAACTAGCTTCTTGTAAACAGAGCCATCCCAAACTTTGGTGTGGCTGTGTCTTTTTGATTTTAATTTCCCTAAACTATAGGACCATAAGTGGAAGTGCCCTAGGCTCTGTTGCTTTGTTTTTTAGATGTTTCAGGAAACACCATACACTTCTCCAGAGTGGCTCTTGGCAATTTACATCCCGCCCATCAGCCTAACTAGGCTCCCAGTTCTCCATGGCCTGTCCTGCCTTTCTGGATTTTACACTTTTTTCAGATGGCCCTTTTGACCGGGGGGCAGTGAGACTTCATTGTAGTGCAGATTTCCTTTGCAAGCTTGCTTGGTTGGCCAAAAAGTGCGTATGCGTTTTTTCCTGAATATATTCAGGAAAAAACGCATACGCCCTTTTTGGCCAAGTGCATCATTGTGGACGTTCTGCCTCTTTTCCTATGCTTCACATGCAATTCCAGTCTACCTCCTGAAACTGGTTTCCTGCAATTCTGCCCCACTTTCAAGTCCTCTTGGCAGCCTTACTTCAATATATTTTTGGACGATAGCTGTCATTTATAACTCTGCAGGTTTGTGAATGACAGTGCCGCTGAGCTCCTTTCTTCAACTCGCTTTCTTGTGAGCTGGCTGCAACACTGCAGGATTGCTTTAGGCCCTAGTGTGGTTCCGGCATGGCTCACTGAGCCTTTGGTTAATTCCTCTTCCTGGTGGGAAATGAGAGTTAAATTTGCCCGTCCAGACACCTCCAGCTAGTCTCTCATTGATTCTCCCTATTCCTGTTCATTTTCCGCAGAAATTGCAAACTGGGCCAAACAGGAGGTTAAAGGCACTGACTCTCCAAGTGGGGAGAGTGTTAGTAAAGCGTCTGGAATGTTGCACCCGAGTACCAGGGGACGAAAAGTGAGACACATTTGAACACGTTTCCCGATCACACGGTGGATCATACTCTGGGTTCCACATGCATGTTTTAGCTGAAGGAAGAATCCCTTAAACCTGGAGAGTTGAGAACCCTGGAATGGGTACCATGCAATATGACTTCAAAGGGTCTGCATTTGCTCACCGAACCTCACCAATCCTATCCCTGCTGCGTTTATGCCGCTGTACACACGCTTGATTCTCTTTCGGAGACATATAAATCCATAGGTTTTAAGATTCTTACTAGTCAGGTATATTCTTAGGCGTTTAATATGGGGTGTTGAGTCCACTTCATTGAGCAAGCAGTAGCTCTTGTCTATTACATATTTGGCTTATGGAAAGGTATCTGTGCTAATTTCAATCTCTGGTTTTATGTAGCACCCCAACTCACCTTTCCCCTTAAGCAAGCATAAGTTGGTTTTCTACATTTGAGACCCTATTCTGTTTTGTAATTCAGTTCCTGTGTAGCCAAGTTTACATTCCGTGTATTAGTGATATCTTATGATGTTTCTTTTTCTGTGTGACTTATTTCACTTAGAATCATCATACCTGAATCCACTCATTATGCTGCTACTGGCCTGATGACATAGATTTCATTGCTGAGTGATATTTCATTGTACGTTAGTACCACAACTTCTTTATCCATTTTTCGCTTTCTGCGATATTGAACTTGTACCGTAAACGAGGTTCTTGTAAACAGAGCCGTCCCAAACTTTGGGGTGGCTGTGTCTTTTTGATTTTAATTTCCCTAAGCTATAGGACCATAAGTGGAAGTGCCCTAGGCTCTGTTGCTTTGTTTTTTAGATGTTTCAGGAAACACCATACACTTCTCCAGAGTGGCTCTTGGCAATTTACATCCCGCCCATCAGCCTAACTAGGCTCCCAGTTCTCCATGGCCTGTCCTGCCTTTCTGGATTTTACACTTTTTTCAGATGGCCCTTTTGACCGGGGGGCAGTGAGACTTCATTGTAGTGCAGATTTCCTTTGCAAGCTTGCTTGGTTGGCCAAAAAGGGCATATTCATTTTTTCCTGAATATATTCAGGAAAAAACGCATACGCCCTTTTTGGCCAAGTGCATCATTGTGGACGTTCTGCCTGTTTTCCTATGCTTTACATGCAATTCCAGTCTACCTCCTGAAATCGGTTTCCTGCAATTCTGCCCCGCTTTAAAGTCCTCGTGACAGCCTTACTTCAATATAGTTTTGGACGATAGCTGTCATTTATAACTCTGCAGGTTTGTGAATGACAGTGCCCCTGAGCTCCTTTCTTCGACTCGCTTTCTTGTGAGCTGGCCGCAACACCGCAGGATTGCTTCAGGCCCTAGTGTGTTTCTGGCATGGCTCGCTGAGCCTTTGGTTCATTCCTCTTCCTGGTGGGAAATGAGAGTTAAATTTGCCCGTCCAGACACCTCCAGCTAGTCTCTCATTTTTCTCCCTATTCCTGTTCATTTTCCGCAGAAATTGCAAACTGGGCCAAACAGGAGGTTAAAAGCACTGAGTCTCCAAGTGGGGAGAGTGTTAGTAAAGAGTCTGGAATGTTGCACCCGAGTACCAGGGGACGAAAAGTGAGACACATTTGAACACGTTTCCTGATCACACGGTGGATCATACTCTGGGTTCCACATGCATGTTTTACCTGAAGGAAGAATCCCTTAAACCTGGATAGTTGAGAACCGTGGAATGGGTACCATGCAATATGACTTCAAAGGGTCGCCTTTGCTCAACGAACCTCACCAATCCTATCCCTGCTGCGTTTATGCCGCTGTACACACGCTTGATTCTCTTTCGGAGACATATAAATCCATAGGTTTTAAGATTCTTACTAGTCAGGTATATTCTTAGGCGTTTAATATGGGGTGTTGAGTCCACTTCATTGAGCAAGCAGTAGCTCTTGTCTATTACATATTTGGCTTATGGAAAGGTATCTGTGCTAATTTCAATCTCTGGTTTTATGTAGCACCCCAACTCACCTTTCCCCTTAAGCAAGCATAAGTTGGTTTTCTACATTTGAGACCCTATTCTGTTTTGTAATTCAGTTCCTGTGTAGCCAAGTTTACATTCCGTGTATTAGTGATATCTTATGATGTTTCTTTTTCTGTGTGACATATTTCACTTAGAATCATCGTACCTGAATCCACTCATTATGCTGCTACTGGCCTGATGACATAGATTTCATTGCTGAGTGATATTTCATTGTACGTTAGTACCACAACTTCTTTATCCATTTTTCGCTTTCTGCGATATTGAACTTGTACCGTAAACGAGGTTCTTGTAAACAGAGCCGTCCCAAACTTTGGGGTGGCTGTGTCTTTTTGATTTTAATTTCCCTAAACTATAGGACCATAAGTGGAAGTGCCCTAGGCTCTGTTGCTTTGTTTTTTAGATGTTTCAGGAAACACCATACACTTCTCCAGAGTGGCTCTTGGCAATTTACATCCCACCCATCAGCATAAGAAGGCTCCCAGTTCTCCATGGCCTGTCCTGCCTTTCTGGATTTTACACTTTTTTCAGATGGCCCTTTTGACAGGGGGGCAGTGAGACTTCATTGTAGTGCAGATTTCCTTTGCAAGCTTGCTTCGTTGGCCAAAAAGGGCGTATGCGTTTTTTCCTGAATATATTCAGGAAAAAACGCATACGCCCTTTTTGGCCAAGTGCATCATTGTGGACGTTCTGCCTCTTTTCCTATGCTTTACATGCAATTCCAGTCTACCTCCTGAAATCGGTTTCCTGCAATTCTGCCCCGCTTTCAAGTCCTCTTGGCAGCCTTACTTCAATATATTTTTGGACGATAGCTGTCATTTATAACTCTGCAGGTTTGTGAATGACAGCGCCCCTGAGCTCCTTTCTTCAACTCGCTTTCTTGTGAGTTGGCTGCAACACTGCAGGATTGCTTCAGGCCCTAGTGTGGTTCCGGCATGGCTCGCTGAGCCTTTGGTTAATTCCTCTTCCTGGTGGGAAATGAGAGTTAAATTTGCCCGTCCAGACACCTCCAGCTAGTCTCTCATTGATTCTCCCTATTCCTGTTCATTTTCCGCAGAAATTGCAAACTGGGCCAAACAGGAGTTTAAAGGCACTGAGTCTCCAAGTGGGGAGAGTGTTAGTAAAGCGTCTGGAATGTTGCACCCGAGTACCAGGGGACGAAAAGTGAGACACATTTGAACACGTTTCCCGATCACACGGTGGATCATACTCTGAGTTCCACATGCATGTTTTAGCTGAAGGAAGAATCCCTTAAACCTGGAGAGTTGAGAACCATGGAATGGGTACCATGCAATATGACTTCAAAGGGTCTGCATTTGCTCACCGAACCTCACCAATCCTATCACTGCTGCGTTTACACCGCTGTACACACGCTTGATTCTCTTTCGGAGACATATAAATCCATAGGTTTTAAGATTCTTACTAGTCAGGTATATTCTTAGGCGTTTAATATGGGGTGTTGAGTCCACTTCGTTGAGCAAGCAGTAGCTCTTGTCTATTACATATTTGGCTTATGGAAAGGTATCTGTGCTAATTTCAATCTCTGGTTTTATGCAGCACCCCAACTCACCTTTCCCCTTAAGCAAGCATAAGTTGGTTTTCTACATTTGAGACCCTATTCTGTTTTGTAATTCAGTTCCTGTGTAGCCAAGTTTACATTCCGTGTATTAGTGATATCTTATGATGTTTCTTTTTCTGTGTGACTTATTTCACTTAGAATCATCATACCTGAATCCACTCATTATGCTGCTATGGGCCTGATGACATAGATTTCATTGCTGAGTGATATTTCATTGTACATTAGTACCACAACTTCTTTATCCATTTTTCGCTTTCTGCGATATTGAACTTGTACCGTAAACGAGGTTCTTGTAAACAGAGCCGTCCCAAACTTTAGGGTGGCTGTGTCTTTTTGATTTTAATTTCCCTAAGCTATAGGACCATAAGTGGAAGTGCCCTAGGCTCTGTTGCTTTGTTTTTTAGATGTTTCAGGAAACACCATACACTTCTCCAGAGTGGCTCTTGGCAATTTACATCCCGCCCATCAGCCTAACTAGGCTCCCAGTTCTCCATGGCCTGTCCTGCCTTTCTGGATTTTACACTTTTTTCAGATGGCCCTTTTGACCGGGGGGCAGTGAGACTTCATTGTAGTGCAGATTTCCTTTGCAAGCTTGCTTGGTTGGCCAAAAAGGGCGTATGCATTTTTTCCTGAATATATTCAGGAAAAAACGCATACGCCCTTTTTGGCCAAGTGCATCATTGTGGACGTTCTGCCTCTTTTCCTATGCTTTACATGCAATTCCAGTCTACCTCCTGAAATCGGTTTCCTGCAATTCTGCCCCGCTTTCAAGTCCTCTTGGCAGCCTTACTTCAATATATTTTTGGACGATAGCTGTCATTTATAACTCTGCAGGTTTGTGAATGACAGAGCCCCTGAGCTCATTTCTTCAACTCGCTTTCTTGTGAGCTGGCTGCAACACTGCAGGATTGCTTCAGGCCCTAGTGTGTTTCCGGCATGGCTCGCTGAGCCTTTGGTTAATTCCTCTTCCTGGTGGGAAATGAGAGTTAAATTTGCCCGTCCAGACACCTCCAGCTAGTCTCTCATTGGTTCTCCCTATTCCTGTTCATTTTCCGCAGAAATTGCAAAGTGGGCCAAACAGGAGGTTAAAGGCACTGACTCTCCAAGTGGGGAGAGTGTTAGTAAAGCGTCTGGAATGTTGCACCCGAGTACCAGGGGACGAAAAGTGAGACACATTTGAACACGTTTCCCGATCACACGGTGGATCATACTCTGAGTTCCACATGCATGTTTTAGCTGAAGGAAGAATCCCTTAAACCTGGAGAGTTGAGAACCATGGAATGGGTACCATGCAATATGACTTCAAAGGGTCTGCATTTGCTCACCGAACCTCACCAATCCTATCACTGCTGCGTTTACGCCGCTGTACACACGCTCGATTCTCTTTCGGAGACATATAAATCCATAGGTTTTAAGATTCTTACTAGTCAGGTATATTCTTAGGCGTTTAATATGGGGTGTTGAGTCCACTTCGTTGAGCAAGCAGTAGCTCTTGTCTATTACATATTTGGCTTATGGAAAGGTATCTGTGCTAATTTCAATCTCTGGTTTTATGCAGCACCCCAACTCACCTTTCCCCTTAAGCAAGCATAAGTTGGTTTTCTACATTTGAGACCCTATTCTGTTTTGTAATTCAGTTCCTGTGTAGCCAAGTTTACATTCCGTGTATTAGTGATATCTTATGATGTTTCTTTTTCTGTGTGACTTATTTCACTTAGAATCATCATACCTGAATCCACTCATTATGCTGCTATGGGCCTGATGACATAGATTTCATTGCTGAGTGATATTTCATTGTACATTAGTACCACAACTTCTTTATCCATTTTTCGCTTTCTGCGATATTGAACTTGTACCGTAAACGAGGTTCTTGTAAACAGAGCCGTCCCAAACTTTAGGGTGGCTGTGTCTTTTTGATTTTAATTTCCCTAAGCTATAGGACCATAAGTGGAAGTGCCCTAGGCTCTGTTGCTTTGTTTTTTAGATGTTTCAGGAAACACCATACACTTCTCCAGAGTGGCTCTTGGCAATTTACATCCCGCCCATCAGCCTAACTAGGCTCCCAGTTCTCCATGGCCTGTCCTGCCTTTCTGGATTTTACACTTTTTTCAGATGGCCCTTTTGACCGGGGGGCAGTGAGACTTCATTGTAGTGCAGATTTCCTTTGCAAGCTTGCTTGGTTGGCCAAAAAGGGCGTATGCATTTTTTCCTGAATATATTCAGGAAAAAACGCATACGCCCTTTTTGGCCAAGTGCATCATTGTGGACGTTCTGCCTCTTTTCCTATGCTTTACATGCAATTCCAGTCTACCTCCTGAAATCGGTTTCCTGCAATTCTGCCCCGCTTTCAAGTCCTCTTGGCAGCCTTACTTCAATATATTTTTGGACGATAGCTGTCATTTATAACTCTGCAGGTTTGTGAATGACAGAGCCCCTGAGCTCATTTCTTCAACTCGCTTTCTTGTGAGCTGGCTGCAACACTGCAGGATTGCTTCAGGCCCTAGTGTGTTTCCGGCAAGGCTCGCTGAGCCTTTGGTTAATTCCTCTTCCTGGTGGGAAATGAGAGTTAAATTTGCCCGTCCAGACACCTCCAGCTAGTCTCTCATTGGTTCTCCCTATTCCTGTTCATTTTCCGCAGAAATTGCAAACTGGGCCAAACAGGAGTTTAAAGGCACTGAGTCTCCAAGTGGGGAGAGTGTTAGTAAAGCGTCTGGAATGTTGCACCCGAGTACCAGGGGACGAAAAGTGAGACACATTTGAACACGTTTCCCGATCACACGGTGGATCATACTCTGAGTTCCACATGCATGTTTTAGCTGAAGGAAGAATCCCTTAAACCTGGAGAGTTGAGAACCATGGAATGGGTACCATGCAATATGACTTCAAAGGGTCTGCATTTGCTCACCGAACCTCACCAATCCTATCACTGCTGCGTTTACACCGCTGTACACACGCTTGATTCTCTTTCGGAGACATATAAATCCATAGGTTTTAAGATTCTTACTAGTCAGGTATATTCTTAGGCGTTTAATATGGGGTGTTGAGTCCACTTCGTTGAGCAAGCAGTAGCTCTTGTCTATTACATATTTGGCTTATGGAAAGGTATCTGTGCTAATTTCAATCTCTGGTTTTATGCAGCACCCCAACTCACCTTTCCCCTTAAGCAAGCATAAGTTGGTTTTCTACATTTGAGACCCTATTCTGTTTTGTAATTCAGTTCCTGTGTAGCCAAGTTTACATTCCGTGTATTAGTGATATCTTATGATGTTTCTTTTTCTGTGTGACTTATTTCACTTAGAATCATCATACCTGAATCCACTCATTATGCTGCTATGGGCCTGATGACATAGATTTCATTGCTGAGTGATATTTCATTGTACGTTAGTACCACAACTTCTTTATCCATTTTTCGCTTTCTGCGATATTGAACTTGTACCGTAAACGAGGTTCTTGTAAACAGAGCCGTCCCAAACTTTAGGGTGGCTGTGTCTTTTTGATTTTAATTTCCCTAAGCTATAGGACCATAAGTGGAAGTGCCCTAGGCTCTGTTGCTTTGTTTTTTAGATGTTTCAGGAAACACCATACACTTCTCCAGAGTGGCTGTTGGCAATTTACATCCCGCCCATCAGCCTAACTAGGCTCCCAGTTCTCCATGGCCTGTCCTGCCTTTCTGGATTTTACACTTTTTTCAGATGGCCCTTTTGACCGGGGGGCAGTGAGACTTCATTGTAGTGCAGATTTCCTTTGCAAGCTTGCTTGGTTGGCCAAAAAGGGCGTATGCATTTTTTCCTGAATATATTCAGGAAAAAACGCATACGCACTTTTTGGCCAAGTGCATCATTGTGGACGTTCTGCCTCTTTTCCTATACTTTACATGCAATTCCAGTCTACCTCCTGAAATCGGTTTCCTGCAATTCTGCCCCGCTTTCAAGTCCTCTTGGCAGCCTTACTTCAATATATTTTTGGACGATAGCTGTCATTTATAACTCTGCAGGTTTGTGAATGACAGAGCCCCTGAGCTCATTTCTTCAACTCGCTTTCTTGTGAGCTGGCTGCAACACTGCAGGATTGCTTTAGGCCCTAGTGTGGTTCCGGCATGGCTCGCTGAGCCTTTGGTTAATTCCTCTTCCTGGTGGGAAATGAGAGTTAAATTTGCCCGTCCAGACACCTCCAGCTAGTCTCTCATTGATTCTCTCTATTCCTGTTCATTTTCCGCAGAAATTGCAAACTGGGCCAAACAGGAGGTTAAAGGCACTGACTCTCCAAGTGGGGAGAGTGTTAGTAAAGCGTCTGGAATGTTGCACCCGAGTACCAGGGGACGAAAAGTGAGACACATTTGAACACGTTTCCCGATCACACGGTGGATCATACTCTGAGTTCCACATGCATGTTTTAGCTGAAGGAAGAATCCCTTAAACCTGGAGAGTTGAGAACCATGGAATGGGTACCATGCAATATGACTTCAAAGGGTCTGCATTTGCTCACCGAACCTCACCAATCCTATCACTGCTGCGTTTACACCGCTGTACACACGCTTGATTCTCTTTCGGAGACACATAAATCCATAGGTTTTAAGATTCTTACTAGTCAGGTATATTCTTAGGCGTTTAATATGGGGTGTTGAGTCCACTTCGTTGAGCAAGCAGTAGCTCTTGTCTGTTACATATTTGACTTATGGAAAGGTATCTGTGCTAATTTCAATCTCTGGTTTTATGCAGCACCCCAACTCACCTTTCCCCTTAAGCAAGCATAAGTTGGTTTTCTACATTTGAGACCCTATTCTGTTTTGTAATTCAGTTCCTGTGTAGACAAGTTTACATTCCGTGTATTAGTGATATCTTATGATGTTTCTTTTTCTGTGTGACTTATTTCACTTAGAATCCTCGTACCTGAATCCACTCATTATGCTGCTATGGGTCTGATGACATAGATTTCATTGCTGAGTGATATTTCATTGTACGTTAGTACCACAACTTCTTTATCCATTTTTCGCTTTCTGCGATATTGAACTTGTACCGTAAACGAGGTTCTTGTAAACAGAGCCATCCCAAACTTTGGGGTGGCTGTGTCTTTTTGATTTTAATTTCCCTAAGCTATAGGACCATAAGTGGAAGTGCCCTAGGCTCTGTTGCTTTGTTTTTTAGATGTTTCAGGAAACACCATACACTTCTCCAGAGTGGCTCTTGGCAATTTACATCCCGCCCATCAGCCTAACTAGGCTCCCAGTTCTCCATGGCCTGTCCTGCCTTTCTGGATTTTACACTTTTTTCAGATGGCCCTTTTGACCGGGGGGCAGTGAGACTTCATTGTAGTGCAGATTTCCTTTGCAAGCTTGCTTGGTTGGCCAAAAAGGGCGTATGCGTTTTTTCCTGAATATATTCAGGAAAAAACGCATACGCCCTTTTTGGCCAAGTGCATCATTGTGGACGTTCTGCCTCTTTTCCTATGCTTTACATGCAATTCCAGTCTACCTCCTGAAATCGGTTTCCTGCAATTCTGCCCCGCTTTCAAGTCCTCTTGGCAGCCTTACTTCAATATATTTTTGGACGATAGCTGTCATTTATAACTCTGCAGGTTTGTGAATGACAGAGCCCCTGAGCTCCTTTCTTCAACTCGCTGTCTTGTGAGCTGGCCGCAACACTGCAGGATTGCTTCAGGCCCTAGTGTGGTTCCGGCATGGCTCGCTGAGCCTTTGGTTAATTCCACTTCCTGGTGGGAAATGAGAGTTAAATTTGCCCGTCCAGACACCTCCAGCTAGTCTCTCATTGATTCTCCCTATTCCTGTTCATTTTCCGCAGAAATTGCAAACTGGGCCAAACAGGAGGTTAAAGGCACTGACTCTCCAAGTGGGGAGAGTGTTAGTAAAGCGTCTGGAATGTTGCACCCGAGTACCAGGGGACGAAAAGTGAGACACATTTGAACACGTTTCCCGATCACACGGTGGATCATACTCTGAGTTCCACATGCATGTTTTAGCTGAAGGAAGAATCCCTTAAACCTGGAGAGTTGAGAACCATGGAATGGGTACCATGCAATATGACTTCAAAGGGTCTGCATTTGCTCACCGAACGTCACCAATCCTATCACTGCTGCGTTTATGCCTCTGTACACACGCTTGATTCTCTTTCGCAGACATATAAATCCATAGGTTTTAAGATTCTTACTAGTCAGGTATATTCTTAGGCGTTTAATATGGGGTGTTGAGTCCACTTCGTTGAGCAAGCAGTAGCTCTTGTCTATTACATATTTGGCTTATGGAAAGGTATCTGTGCTAATTTCAATCTCTGGTTTTATGCAGCACCCCAACTCACCTTTCCCCTTAAGCAAGCATAAGTTGGTTTTCTACATTTGAGACCCTATTCTGTTTTGTAATTCAGTTCCTGTGTAGCCAAGTTTACATTCCGTGTATTAGTGATATCTTATGATGTTTCTTTTTCTGTGTGACTTATTTCACTTAGAATCATCGTACCTGAATCCACTCATTATGCTGCTATGGGCCTGATGACATAGATTTCATTGCTGAGTGATATTTCATTGTACGTTAGTACCACAACTTCTTTATCCATTTTTCGCTTTCTGCGATATTGAACTTGTACCGTAAACGAGGTTCTTGTAAACAGAGCCATCCCAAACTTTGGGGTGGCTGTGTCTTTTTGATTTTAATTTCCCTAAGCTATAGGACCATAAGTGGAAGTGCCCTAGGCTCTGTTGCTTTGTTTTTTAGATGTTTCAGGAAACACCATACACTTCTCCAGAGTGGCTCTTGGCAATTTACATCCCGCCCATCAGCCTAACTAGGCTCCCAGTTCTCCATGGCCTGTCCTGCCTTTCTGGATTTTACACTTTTTTCAGATGGCCCTTTTGACTGGGGGGCAGTGAGACTTCATTGTAGTGCAGATTTCCTTTGCAAGCTTGCTTGGTTGGCCAAAAAGTGCGTATGCGTTTTATCCTGAATATATTCAGGAAAAAACGCATACGCCCTTTTTGGCCAAGTGCATCATTGTGGACGTTCTGCCTCTTTTCCTATGCTTTACATGCAATTCCAGTCTACCTCCTGAAATCGGTTTCCTGCAATTCTGCCCCGCTTTCAAGTCCTCTTGGCAGCCTTACTTCAATATATTTTTGGACGATAGCTGTCATTTATAACTCTGCAGGTTTGTGAATGACAGAGCCCCTGAGCTCCTTTCTTCAACTCGCTTTCTTGTGAGCTGGCCGCAACACTGCAGGATTGCTTCAGGCCCTAGTGTGTTTCCGGCATGGCTCGCTGAGCCTTTGGTTAATTCCTCTTCCTGGTGGGAAATGAGAGTTAAATTTGCCCGTCCAGACACCTCCAGCTAGTCTCTCATTGGTTCTCCCTATTCCTGTTCATTTTCCGCAGAAATTGCAAACTGGGCCAAACAGGAGGTTAAAGGCACTGAGTCTCCAAGTGGGGAGAGTGTTAGTAAAGCGTCTGGAATGTTGCACCCGAGTACCAGGGGACGAAAAGTGAGACACATTTGAACACGTTTCCCGATCACACGGTGGATCATACTCTGGGTTCCACATGCATGTTTTAGCTGAAGGAAGAATCCCTTAAACATGGAGAGTTGAGAACCATGGAATGGGTACCATGCAATATGACTTCAAAGGGTCTGCATTTGCTCACCGAACCTCACCAATCCTATCACTGCTGCGTTTATGCCTCTGTACACACGCTTGATTCTCTTTCGGAGACATATAAATCCATAGGTTTTAATATTCTTACTAGTCAGGTATATTCTTAGGCGTTTAATATGGGGTGTTGAGTCCACTTCGTTGAGCAAGCAGTAGCTCTTGTCTATTACATATTTGGCTTATGGAAAGGTATCTGTGCTAATTTCAATCTCTGGTTTTATGCAGCACCCCAACTCACCTTTCCCCTTAAGCAAGCATAAGTTGGTTTTCTACATTTGAGACCCTATTCTGTTTTGTAATTCAGTTCCTGTGTAGCCAAGTTTACATTCCGTGTATTAGTGATATCTTATGATGTTTCTTTTTCTGTGTGACTTATTTCACTTAGAATCATCGTACCTGAATCCACTCATTATGCTGCTATGGGCCTGATGACATAGATTTCATTGCTGAGTGATATTTCATTGTACGTTAGTACCACAACTTCTTTATCCATTTTTCGCTTTCTGCGATATTGAACTTGTACCGTAAACTAGGTTCTTGTAAACAGAGCCATCCCAAACTTTGGGGTGGCTGTGTCTTTTTGATTTTAATTTCCCTAAGCTATAGGACCATAAGTGGAAGTGCCCTAGGCTCTGTTGCTTTGTTTTTTAGATGTTTCAGGAAACACCATACACTTCTCCAGAGTGGCTCTTGGCAATTTACATCCCGCCCATCAGCCTAACTAGGCTCCCAGTTCTCCATGGCCTGTCCTGCCTTTCTGGATTTTACACTTTTTTCAGATGGCCCTTTTGACTGGGGGGCAGTGAGACTTCATTGTAGTGCAGATTTCCTTTGCAAGCTTGCTTGGTTGGCCAAAAAGGGCGTATGCATTTTATCCTGAATATATTCAGGAAAAAACGCATACGCCCTTTTTGGCCAAGTGCATCATTGTGGACGTTCTGCCTCTTTTCCTATGCTTTACATGCAATTCCAGTCTACCTCCTGAAATCGGTTTCCTGCAATTCTGCCCCGCTTTCAAGTCCTCTTGGCAGCCTTACTTCAATATATTTTTGGACAATAGCTGTCATTTATAACTCTGCAGGTTTGTGAATGACAGAGCCCCTGAGCTCCTTTCTTCAACTCGCTTTCTTGTGAGCTGGCTGCAACACTGCAGGATTGCTTCAGGCCCTAGTGTGGTTCCGGCATGGCTCGCTGAGCCTTTGGTTAATTCCTCTTCCTGGTGGGAAATGAGAGTTAAATTTGCCCGTCCAGACACCTCCAGCTAGTCTCTCATTGATTCTCCCTATTCCTGTTCATTTTCCGCAGAAATTGCAAAGTGGGCCAAACAGGAGGTTAAAGGCACTGACTCTCCAAGTGGGGAGAGTGTTAGTAAAGCGTCTGGAATGTTGCACCCAAGTACCAGGGGACGAAAAGTGAGACACATTTGAACACGTTTCCCGATCACACGGTGGATCATACTCTGAGTTCCACATGCATGTTTTAGCTGAAGGAAGAATCCCTTAAACCTGGAGAGTTGAGAACCGTGGAATGGGTACCATGCAATATGACTTCAAAGGGTCTGCATTTGCTCACCGAACCTCACCAATCCTATCCCTGCTGCGTTTATGCCGCTGTACACACGCTTGATTCTCCTTCGGAGACATATAAATCCATAGGTTTTAAGATTCTTACTAGTCAGGTATATTCTTAGGCGTTTAATATGGGGTGTTGAGTCCACTTCGTTGAGCAAGCAGTAGCTCTTGTCTATTACATATTTGGCTTATGGAAAGGTATCTGTGCTAATTTCAATCTCTGGTTTTATGTAGCACCCCAACTCACCTTTCCCCTTAAGCAAGCATAAGTTGGTTTTCTACATTTGAGACCCTATTCTGTTTTGTAATTCAGTTCCTGTGTAGCCAAGTTTACATTCCGTGTAGTAGTGATATCTTATGATGTTTCTTTTTCTGTGTGACTTATTTCACTTAGAATCATCGTACCTGAATCCACTCATTATGCTGCTACTGGCCTGATGACATAGATTTCATTGCTGAGTGATATTTCATTGTACGTTAGTACCACAACTTCTTTATCCATTTTTCACTTTCTGCGATATTGAACTTGTACCGTAAACGAGGTTTTTGTAATCAGAGCCATCCCAAACTTTGGGGTGGCTGTGTCTTTTTGATTTTAATTTCCCTAAGCTATAGGACCATAAGTGGAAGTGCCCTAGGCTCTGTTGCTTTGTTTTTTAGATGTTTCAGGAAACACCATACACTTCTCCAGAGTGGCTCTTGGCAATTTACATCCCGCCCATCAGCCTAACTAGGCTCCCAGTTCTCCATGGCCTGTCCTGCCTTTCTGGATTTTACACTTTTTTCAGATGGCCCTTTTGACCGGGGGGCAGTGAGACTTCATTGTAGTGCAGATTTCCTTTGCAAGCTTGCTTGGTTGGCCAAAAAGGGCGTATGCATTTTTTCCTGAATATATTCAGGAAAAAACGCATACGCCCTTTTTGGCCAAGTGCATCATTGTGGACGTTCTGCCTGTTTTCCTATGCTTTACATGCAATTCCAGTCTACTTCCTAAAATCGGTTTCCTGCAATTCTGCCCCGCTCTGAAGTCCTCTTGGCAGCCTTACTTAAATATATTTTTGGACGATAGCTGTCATTTATAACTCTGCAGGTTTGTGAATGAAGGTGCCCCTGAGCTCCTTTCTTCGACTCGCTTTCTTGTGAGCTGGCCGCAACACCGCAGGATTGCTTCAGGCCCTAGCGTGTTTCCGGCATGGCTCGCTGAGCCTTTGGTTAATTCCTCTTCCTGGTGGGAAATGAGAGTTAAATTTGCCCGTCCAGACACCTCCAGCTAGTCTCTCATTGGTTCTCCCTATTCCTGTTCATTTTCCGCAGAAATTGCAAACTGGGCCAAACAGGAGGTTAAAGGCACTGAGTCTCCAAGTGGGGAGAGTGTTAGTAAAGCGTCTGGAATGTTGCACCCGAGTACCAGGGGACGAAAAGTGAGACACATTTGAACACGTTTCCCGATCACACGGTGGATCATACTCTGGGTTCCACATGCATGATTTAGCTGAAGGAAGAATCCCTTAAACCTGGAGAGTTGAGAACCATGGAATGGGTACCATGCAATATGACTTCAAAGGGTCTGCATTTGCTCACCGAACCTCACCAATCCTATCACTGCTGCGTTTATGGCTCTCTACACACGCTTGATTCTCTTTCGGAGACATATAAATCCATAGGTTTTAAGATTCTTACTAGTCAGGTATATTCTTAGGCGTTTAATATGGGGTGTTGAGTCCATTTCGTTGAGCAAGCAGTAGCTCTTGTCTATTACATATTTGGCTTATGGAAAGGTATCTGTGCTAATTTCAATCTCTGGTTTTATGCAGCACCCCAACTCACCTTTCCCCTTAAGCAAGCATAAGTTGGTTTTCTACATTTGAGACCCTATTCTGTTTTGTAATTCAGTTCCTGTGTAGCCAAGTTTACATTCCGTGTATTAGTGATATCTTATGATGTTTCTTTTTCTGTGTGACTTATTTCACTTAGAATCGTCGTACCTGAATCCACTCATTATGCTGCTATGGGTCTGATGACATAGATTTCATTGCTGAGTGATATTTCATTGTACGTTAGTACCACAACTTCTTTATCCATTTTTCGCTTTCTGCGATATTGAACTTGTACCGTAAACGAGGTTCTTGTAAACAGAGCCATCCCAAACTTTGGGGTGGCTGTGTCTTTTTGATTTTAATTTCCCTAAGCTATAGGACCATAAGTGGAAGTGCCCTAGGCTCTGTTGCTTTGTTTTTTAGATGTTTCAGGAAACACCATACACTTCTCCAGAGTGGCTCTTGGCAATTTACATCCCGCCCATCAGCCTAACTAGGCTCCCAGTTCTCCATGGCCTGTCCTGCCTTTCTGGATTTTACACTTTTTTCAGATGGCCCTTTTGACCGGGGGGCAGTGAGACTTCATTGTAGTGCAGATTTCCTTTGCAAGCTTGCTTGGTTGGCCAAAAAGGGCGTATGCGTTTTTTCCTGAATATATTCAGGAAAAAACGCATACGCCCTTTTTGGCCAAGTGCATCATTGTGGACGTTCTGCCTCTTTTCCTATGCTTTACATGCAATTCCAGTCTACCTCCTGAAATCGGTTTCCTGCAATTCTGCCCCGCTTTCAAGTCCTCTTGGCAGCCTTACTTCAATATATTTTTGGACGATAGCTGTCATTTATAACTCTGCAGGTTTGTGAATGACAGAGCCCCTGAGCTCATTTCTTCAACTCGCTTTCTTGTGAGCTGGCTGCAACACTGCAGGATTGCTTCAGGCCCTAGTGTGTTTCCGGCATGGCTCGCTGAGCCTTTGGTTAATTCCTCTTCCTGGTGGGAAATGAGAGTTAAATTTGCCCGTCCAGACACCTCCAGCTAGTCTCTCATTGGTTCTCCCTATTCCTGTTCATTTTCCGCAGAAATTGCAAACTGGGCCAAACAGGAGGTTAAAGGCACTGACTCTCCAAGTGGGGAGAGTGTTAGTAAAGCGTCTGGAATGTTGCACCCGAGTACCAGGGGACGAAAAGTGAGACACATTTGAACACGTTTCCCGATCACACGGTGGATCATACTCTGAGTTCCACATGCATGTTTTAGCTGAAGGAAGAATCCCTTAAACCTGGAGAGTTGAGAACCATGGAATGGGTACCATGCAATATGACTTCAAAGGGTCTGCATTTGCTCACCGAACCTCACCAATCCTATCACTGCTGCGTTTACACCGCTGTACACACGCTTGATTCTCTTTCGGAGACATATAAATCCATAGGTTTTAAGATTCTTACTAGTCAGGTATATTCTTAGGCGTTTAATATGGGGTGTTGAGTCCACTTCGTTGAGCAAGCAGTAGCTCTTGTCTATTACATATTTGGCTTATGGAAAGGTATCTGTGCTAATTTCAATCTCTGGTTTTATGCAGCACCCCAACTCACCTTTCCCCTTAAGCAAGCATAAGTTGGTTTTCTACATTTGAGACCCTATTCTGTTTTGTAATTCAGTTCCTGTGTAGCCAAGTTTACATTCCGTGTATTAGTGATATCTTATGATGTTTCTTTTTCTGTGTGACTTATTTCACTTAGAATCATCATACCTGAATCCACTCATTATGCTGCTATGGGCCTGATGACATAGATTTCATTGCTGAGTGATATTTCATTGTACATTAGTACCACAACTTCTTTATCCATTTTTCGCTTTCTGCGATATTGAACTTGTACCGTAAACGAGGTTCTTGTAAACAGAGCCGTCCCAAACTTTAGGGTGGCTGTGTCTTTTTGATTTTAATTTCCCTAAGCTATAGGACCATAAGTGGAAGTGCCCTAGGCTCTGTTGCTTTGTTTTTTAGATGTTTCAGGAAACACCATACACTTCTCCAGAGTGGCTCTTGGCAATTTACATCCCGCCCATCAGCCTAACTAGGCTCCCAGTTCTCCATGGCCTGTCCTGCCTTTCTGGATTTTACACTTTTTTCAGATGGCCCTTTTGACCGGGGGGCAGTGAGACTTCATTGTAGTGCAGATTTCCTTTGCAAGCTTGCTTGGTTGGCCAAAAAGGGCGTATGCATTTTTTCCTGAATATATTCAGGAAAAAACGCATATGCCCTTTTTGGCCAAGTGCATCATTGTGGACGTTCTGCCTCTTTTCCTATGCTTTACATGCAATTCCAGTCTACCTCCTGAAATCGGTTTCCTGCAATTCTGCCCCGCTTTCAAGTCCTCTTGGCAGCCTTACTTCAATATATTTTTGGACGATAGCTGTCATTTATAACTCTGCAGGTTTGTGAATGACAGAGCCCCTGAGCTCATTTCTTCAACTCGCTTTCTTGTGAGCTGGCTGCAACACTGCAGGATTGCTTCAGGCCCTAGTGTGTTTCCGGCATGGCTCGCTGAGCCTTTGGTTAATTCCTCTTCCTGGTGGGAAATGAGAGTTAAATTTGCCCGTCCAGACACCTCCAGCTAGTCTCTCATTGGTTCTCCCTATTCCTGTTCATTTTCCGCAGAAATTGCAAACTGGGCCAAACAGGAGGTTAAAGGCACTGACTCTCCAAGTGGGGAGAGTGTTAGTAAAGCGTCTGGAATGTTGCACCCGAGTACCAGGGGACGAAAAGTGAGACACATTTGAACACGTTTCCCGATCACACGGTGGATCATACTCTGAGTTCCACATGCATGTTTTAGCTGAAGGAAGAATCCCTTAAACCTGGAGAGTTGAGAACCATGGAATGGGTACCATGCAATATGACTTCAAAGGGTCTGCATTTGCTCACCGAACCTCACCAATCCTATCACTGCTGCGTTTACACCGCTGTACACACGCTCGATTCTCTTTCGGAGACATATAAATCCATAGGTTTTAAGATTCTTACTAGTCAGGTATATTCTTAGGCGTTTAATATGGGGTGTTGAGTCCACTTCGTTGAGCAAGCAGTAGCTCTTGTCTATTACATATTTGGCTTATGGAAAGGTATCTGTGCTAATTTCAATCTCTGGTTTTATGCAGCACCCCAACTCACCTTTCCCCTTAAGCAAGCATAAGTTGGTTTTCTACATTTGAGACCCTATTCTGTTTTGTAATTCAGTTCCTGTGTAGCCAAGTTTACATTCCGTGTATTAGTGATATCTTATGATGTTTCTTTTTCTGTGTGACTTATTTCACTTAGAATCATCATACCTGAATCCACTCATTATGCTGCTATGGGCCTGATGACATAGATTTCATTGCTGAGTGATATTTCATTGTACATTAGTACCACAACTTCTTTATCCATTTTTCGCTTTCTGCGATATTGAACTTGTACCGTAAACGAGGTTCTTGTAAACAGAGCCGTCCCAAACTTTAGGGTGGCTGTGTCTTTTTGATTTTAATTTCCCTAAGCTATAGGACCATAAGTGGAAGTGCCCTAGGCTCTGTTGCTTTGTTTTTTAGATGTTTCAGGAAACACCATACACTTCTCCAGAGTGGCTGTTGGCAATTTACATCCCGCCCATCAGCCTAACTAGGCTCCCAGTTCTCCATGGCCTGTCCTGCCTTTCTGGATTTTACAGTTTTTTCAGATGGCCCTTTTGACCGGGGGGCAGTGAGACTTCATTGTAGTGCAGATTTCCTTTGCAAGCTTGCTTGGTTGGCCAAAAAGGGCGTATGCATTTTTTCCTGAATATATTCAGGAAAAAACGCATACGCCCTTTTTGGCCAAGTGCATCATTGTGGACGTTCTGCCTCTTTTCCTATGCTTTACATGCAATTCCAGTCTACCTCCTGAAATCGGTTTCCTGCAATTCTGCCCCGCTTTCAAGTCCTCTTGGCAGCCTTACTTCAATATATTTTTGGACGATAGCTGTCATTTATAACTCTGCAGGTTTGTGAATGACAGAGCCCCTGAGCTCATTTCTTCAACTCGCTTTCTTGTGAGCTGGCTGCAACACTGCAGGATTGCTTCAGGCCCTAGTGTGTTTCCGGCATGGCTCGCTGAGCCTTTGGTTAATTCCTCTTCCTGGTGGGAAATGAGAGTTAAATTTGCCCGTCCAGACACCTCCAGCTAGTCTCTCATTGGTTCTCCCTATTCCTGTTCATTTTCCGCAGAAATTGCAAACTGGGCCAAACAGGAGTTTAAAGGCACTGAGTCTCCAAGTGGGGAGAGTGTTAGTAAAGCGTCTGGAATGTTGCACCCGAGTACCAGGGGACGAAAAGTGAGACACATTTGAACACGTTTCCCGATCACACGGTGGATCATACTCTGAGTTCCACATGCATGTTTTAGCTGAAGGAAGAATCCCTTAAACCTGGAGAGTTGAGAACCATGGAATGGGTACCATGCAATATGACTTCAAAGGGTCTGCATTTGCTCACCGAACCTCACCAATCCTATCACTGCTGCGTTTACACCGCTGTACACACGCTTGATTCTCTTTCGGAGACATATAAATCCATAGGTTTTAAGATTCTTACTAGTCAGGTATATTCTTAGGCGTTTAATATGGGGTGTTGAGTCCACTTCGTTGAGCAAGCAGTAGCTCTTGTCTATTACATATTTGGCTTATGGAAAGGTATCTGTGCTAATTTCAATCTCTGGTTTTATGCAGCACCCCAACTCACCTTTCCCCTTAAGCAAGCATAAGTTGGTTTTCTACATTTGAGACCCTATTCTGTTTTGTAATTCAGTTCCTGTGTAGCCAAGTTTACATTCCGTGTATTAGTGATATCTTATGATGTTTCTTTTTCTGTGTGACTTATTTCACTTAGAATCATCATACCTGAATCCACTCATTATGCTGCTATGGGCCTGATGACATAGATTTCATTGCTGAGTGATATTTCATTGTACGTTAGTACCACAACTTCTTTATCCATTTTTCGCTTTCTGCGATATTGAACTTGTACCGTAAACGAGGTTCTTGTAAACAGAGCCGTCCCAAACTTTAGGGTGGCTGTGTCTTTTTGATTTTAATTTCCCTAAGCTATAGGACCATAAGTGGAAGTGCCCTAGGCTCTGTTGCTTTGTTTTTTAGATGTTTCAGGAAACACCATACACTTCTCCAGAGTGGCTGTTGGCAATTTACATCCCGCCCATCAGCCTAACTAGGCTCCCAGTTCTCCATGGCCTGTCCTGCCTTTCTGGATTTTACACTTTTTTCAGATGGCCCTTTTGACCGGGGGGCAGTGAGACTTCATTGTAGTGCAGATTTCCTTTGCAAGCTTGCTTGGTTGGCCAAAAAGGGCGTATGCATTTTTTCCTGAATATATTCAGGAAAAAACGCATACGCACTTTTTGGCCAAGTGCATCATTGTGGACGTTCTGCCTCTTTTCCTATACTTTACATGCAATTCCAGTCTACCTCCTGAAATCGGTTTCCTGCAATTCTGCCCCGCTTTCAAGTCCTCTTGGCAGCCTTACTTCAATATATTTTTGGACGATAGCTGTCATTTATAACTCTGCAGGTTTGTGAATGACAGAGCCCCTGAGCTCATTTCTTCAACTCGCTTTCTTGTGAGCTGGCTGCAACACTGCAGGATTGCTTTAGGCCCTAGTGTGGTTCCGGCATGGCTCGCTGAGCCTTTGGTTAATTCCTCTTCCTGGTGGGAAATGAGAGTTAAATTTGCCCGTCCAGACACCTCCAGCTAGTCTCTCATTGATTCTCTCTATTCCTGTTCATTTTCCGCAGAAATTGCAAACTGGGCCAAACAGGAGGTTAAAGGCACTGACTCTCCAAGTGGGGAGAGTGTTAGTAAAGCGTCTGGAATGTTGCACCCGAGTACCAGGGGACGAAAAGTGAGACACATTTGAACACGTTTCCCGATCACACGGTGGATCATACTCTGAGTTCCACATGCATGTTTTAGCTGAAGGAAGAATCCCTTAAACCTGGAGAGTTGAGAACCATGGAATGGGTACCATGCAATATGACTTCAAAGGGTCTGCATTTGCTCACCGAACCTCACCAATCCTATCACTGCTGCGTTTATGCCGCTGTACACACGCTTGATTCTCTTTCGGAGACACATAAATCCATAGGTTTTAAGATTCTTACTAGTCAGGTATATTCTTAGGCGTTTAATATGGGGTGTTGAGTCCACTTCGTTGAGCAAGCAGTAGCTCTTGTCTATTACATATTTGGCTTATGGAAAGGTATCTGTGCTAATTTCAATCTCTGGTTTTATGCAGCACCCCAACTCACCTTTCCCCTTAAGCAAGCATAAGTTGGTTTTCTACATTTGAGACCCTATTCTGTTTTGTAATTCAGTTCCTGTGTAGCCAAGTTTACATTCCGTGTATTAGTGATATCTTATGATGTTTCTTTTTCTGTGTGACTTATTTCACTTAGAATCATCATACCTGAATCCCCTCATTATGCTGCTACTGGCCTGATGACATAGATTTCATTGCTGAGTGATATTTCATTGTACGTTAGTACCACAACTTCTTTATCCATTTTTCGCTTTCTGCGATATTGAACTTGTACCGTAAACGAGGTTCTTGTAAACAGAGCCATCCCAAACTTTGGGGTGGCTGTGTCTTTTTGATTTTAATTTCCCTAAGCTATAGGACCATAAGTGGAAGTGCCCTAGGCTCTGTTGCTTTGTTTTTTAGATGTTTCAGGAAACACCATACACTTCTCCAGAGTGGCTCTTGGCAATTTACATCCCGCCCATCAGCCTAACTAGGCTCCCAGTTCTCCATGGCCTGTCCTGCCTTTCTGGATTTTACACTTTTTTCAGATGGCCCTTTTGACCGGGGGGCAGTGAGACTTCATTGTAGTGCAGATTTCCTTTGCAAGCTTGCTTGGTTGGCCAAAAAGGGCGTATGCATTTTTTCCTGAATATATTCAGGAAAAAACGCATACGCCCTTTTTGGCCAAGTGCATCATTGTGGACGTTCTGCCTCTTTTCCTATGCTTTACATGCAATTCCAGTCTACCTCCTGAAATCGGTTTCCTGCAATTCTGCCCCGCTTTCAAGTCCTCTTGGCAGCCTTACTTCAATATATTTTTGGACGATAGCTGTCATTTATAACTCTGCAGGTTTGTGAATGACAGAGCCCCTGAGCTCCTTTCTTCAACTCACTTTCTTGTGAGCTGGCAGCAACACTGCAGGATTGCTTCAGGCCCTAGTGTGGTTCCGGCATGGCTCGCTGAGCCTTTGGTTAATTCCACTTCCTGGTGGGAAATGAGAGTTAAATTTGCCCGTCCAGACACCTCCAGCTAGTCTCTCATTGATTCTCCCTATTCCTGTTCATTTTCCGCAGAAATTGCAAACTGGGCCAAACAGGAGGTTAAAGGCACTGACTCTCCAAGTGGGGAGAGTGTTAGTAAAGCGTCTGGAATGTTGCACCCGAGTACCAGGAGACGAAAAGTGAGACACATTTGAACACGTTTCCCGATCACACGGTGGATCATACTCTGAGTTCCACATGCATGTTTTAGCTGAAGGAAGAATCCCTTAAACCTGGAGAGTTGAGAACCATGGAATGGGTACCATGCAATATGACTTCAAAGGGTCTGCATTTGCTCACCGAACCTCACCAATCCTATCACTGCTGCGTTTATGCCTCTGTACACACGCTTGATTCTCTTTCGCAGACATATAAATCCATAGGTTTTAAGATTCTTACTAGTCAGGTATATTCTTAGGCGTTTAATATGGGGTGTTGAGTCCACTTCGTTGAGCAAGCAGTAGCTCTTGTCTATTACATATTTGGCTTATGGAAAGGTATCTGTGCTAATTTCAATCTCTGGTTTTATGCAGCACCCCAACTCACCTTTCCCCTTAAGCAAGCATAAGTTGGTTTTCTACATTTGAGACCCTATTCTGTTTTGTAATTCAGTTCCTGTGTAGCCAAGTTTACATTCCGTGTATTAGTGATATCTTATGATGTTTCTTTTTCTGTGTGACTTATTTCACTTAGAATCATCGTACCTGAATCCACTCATTATGCTGCTATGGGCCTGATGACATAGATTTCATTGCTGAGTGATATTTCATTGTACGTTAGTACCACAACTTCTTTATCCATTTTTCGCTTTCTGCGATATTGAACTTGTACCGTAAACTAGGTTCTTGTAAACAGAGCCATCCCAAACTTTGGGGTGGCTGTGTCTTTTTGATTTTAATTTCCCTAAGCTATAGGACCATAAGTGGAAGTGCCCTAGGCTCTGTTGCTTTGTTTTTTAGATGTTTCAGGAAACACCATACACTTCTCCAGAGTGGCTCTTGGCAATTTACATCCCGCCCATCAGCCTAACTAGGCTCCCAGTTCTCCATGGCCTGTCCTGCCTTTCTGGATTTTACACTTTTTTCAGATGGCCCTTTTGACTGGGGGGCAGTGAGACTTCATTGTAGTGCAGATTTCCTTTGCAAGCTTGCTTGGTTGGCCAAAAAGGGCGTATGCGTTTTATCCTGAATATATTCAGGAAAAAACGCATACGCCCTTTTTGGCCAAGTGCATCATTGTGGACGTTCTGCCTCTTTTCCTATGCTTTACATGCAATTCCAGTCTACCTCCTGAAATCGGTTTCCTGCAATTCTGCCCCGCTTTCAAGTCCTCTTGGCAGCCTTACTTCAATATATTTTTGGACAATAGCTGTCATTTATAACTCTGCAGGTTTGTGAATGACAGAGCCCCTGAGCTCCTTTCTTCAACTCGTTTTCTTGTGAGCTGGCTGCAACACTGCAGGATTGCTTCAGGCCCTAGTGTGGTTCCGGCATGGCTCGCTGAGCCTTTGGTTAATTCCTCTTCCTGGTGGGAAATGAGAGTTAAATTTGCCCGTCCAGACACCTCCAGCTAGTCTCTCATTGATTCTCCCTATTCCTGTTCATTTTCCGCAGAAATTGCAAACTGGGCCAAACAGGAGGTTAAAGGCACTGACTCTCCAAATGGGGAGAGTGTTAGTAAAGCGTCTGGAATGTTGCACCCAAGTACCAGGGGACGAAAAGTGAGACACATTTGAACACGTTTCCCGATCACACGGTGGATCATACTCTGAGTTCCACATGCATGTTTTAGCTGAAGGAAGAATCCCTTAAACCTGGATAGTTGAGAACCGTGGAATGGGTACCATGCAATATGACTTCAAAGGGTCTGCATTTGCTCACCGAACCTCACCAATCCTATCCCTGCTGCGTTTATGCCGCTGTACACACGCTTGATTCTCTTTCGGAGACATATAAATCCATAGGTTTTAAGATTCTTACTAGTCAGGTATATTCTTAGGCGTTTAATATGGGGTGTTGAGTCCACTTCGTTGAGCAAGCAGTAGCTCTTGTCTATTACATATTTGGCTTATGGAAAGGTATCTGTGCTAATTTCAATCTTGGTTTTATGTAGCACCCCAACTCACCTTTCCCCTTAAGCAAGCATAAGTTGGTTTTCTACATTTGAGACCCTATTCTGTTTTGTAATTCAGTTCCTGTGTAGCCAAGTTTACATTCCGTGTATTAGTGATATCTTATGATGTTTCTTTTTCTGTGTGACTTATTTCACTTAGAATCATCGTACCTGAATCCACTCATTATGCTGCTACTGGCCTGATGACATAGATTTCATTGCTGAGTGATATTTCATTGTACGTTAGTACCACAACTTCTTTATCCATTTTTCGCTTTCTGCGATATTGAACTTGTACCGTAAACGAGGTTCTTGTAAACAGAGCCATCCCAAACTTTGGGGTGGCTGTGTCTTTTTGATTTTAATTTCCCTAAGCTATAGGACCATAAGTGGAAGTGCCCTAGGCTCTGTTGCTTTGTTTTTTAGATGTTTCAGGAAACACCATACACTTCTCCAGAGTGGCTCTTGGCAATTTACATCCCGCCCATCAGCCTAACTAGGCTCCCAGTTCTCCATGGCCTGTCCTGCCTTTCTGGATTTTACACTTTTTTCAGATGGCCCTTTTGACCGGGGGGCAGTGAGACTTCATTGTAGTGCAGATTTCCTTTGCAAGCTTGCTTGGTTGGCCAAAAAGGGCGTATGCGTTTTTTCCTGAATATATTCAGGAAAAAACGCATACGCCCTTTTTGGCCAAGTGCATCATTGTGGACGTTCTGCCTCTTTTCCTATGCTTTACATGCAATTCCAGTCTACTTCCTGAAATCGGTTTCCTGCAATTCTGCCCCGCTCTGAAGTCCTCTTGGCAGCCTTACTTCAATATATTTTTGGACGATAGCTGTCATTTATAACTCTGCAGGTTTGTGAATGACAGTGCCCCTGAGCTCCTTTCTTCGACTCGCTTTCTTGTGAGCTGGCCGCAACACCGCAGGATTGCTTCAGGCCCTAGCGTGTTTCCGGCATGGCTCACTGAGCCTTTGGTTAATTCCTCTTCCTGGTGGGAAATGAGAGTTATATTTGCCCGTCCAGACACCTCCAGCTAGTCTCTCATTGGTTCTCCCTATTCCTGTTCATTTTCCGCAGAAATTGCAAACTGGGCCAAATAGGAGGTTAAAGGCACTGAGTCTCCAAGTGGGGAGAGTGTTAGTAAAGCGTCTGGAATGTTGCACCCGAGTACCAGGGGACGAAAAGTGAGACACATTTGAACACGTTTCCCGATCACACGGTGGATCATACTCTGGGTTCCACATGCATGATTTAGCTGAAGGAAGAATCCCTTAAACCTGGAGAGTTGAGAACCCTGGAATGGGTACCATGCAATATGACTTCAAAGGGTCTGCATTTGCTCACCGAACCTCACCAATCCTATCACTGCTGCGTTTATGGCTCTGTACACACGCTTGATTCTCTTTCGGAGACATATAAATCCATAGGTTTTAAGATTCTTACTAGTCAGGTATATTCTTAGGCGTTTAATATGGGGTGTTGAGTCCACTTCGTTGAGCAAGCAGTAGCTCTTGTCTATTACATATTTGGCTTATGGAAAGGTATCTGTGCTAATTTCAATCTCTGGTTTTATGCAGCACCCCAACTCACCTTTCCCCTTAAGCAAGCATAAGTTGGTTTTCTACATTTGAGACCCTATTCTGTTTTGTAATTCAGTTCCTGTGTAGCCAAGTTTACATTCCGTGTAGTAGTGATATCTTATGATGTTTCTTTTTCTGTGTGACTTATTTCACTTAGAATCGTCGTACCTGAATCCACTCAATATGCTGCTATGGGTCTGATGACATAGATTTCATTGCTGAGTGATATTTCATTGTACGTTAGTACCACAACTTCTTTATCCATTTTTCGCTTTCTGCGATATTGAACTTGTACCGTAAACGAGGTTCTTGTAAACAGAGCCATCCCAAACTTTGGGGTGGCTGTGTCTTTTTGATTTTAATTTCCCTAAGCTATAGGACCATAAGTGGAAGTGCCCTAGGCTCTGTTGCTTTGTTTTTTAGATGTTTCAGGAAACACCATACACTTCTCCAGAGTGGCTGTTGGCAATTTACATCCCGCCCATCAGCCTAACTAGGCTCCCAGTTCTCCATGGCCTGTCCTGCCTTTCTGGATTTTACACTTTTTTCAGATGGCCCTTTTGACCGGGGGGCAGTGAGACTTCATTGTAGTGCAGATTTCCTTTGCAAGCTTGCTTGGTTGGCCAAAAAGGGCGTATGCGTTTTTTCCTGAATATATTCAGGAAAAAACGCATACGCCCTTTTTGGCCAAGTGCATCATTGTGGACGTTCTGCCTCTTTTCCTATGCTTTACATGCAATTCCAGTCTACCTCCTGAAATCGGTTTCCTGCAATTCTGCCCCGCTTTCAAGTCCTCTTGGCAGCCTTACTTCAATATATTTTTGGATGATAGCTGTCATTTATAACTCTGCAGGTTTGTGAATGACAGTGCCCCTGAGCTCCTTTCTTCAACTCGCTTTCTTGTGAGCTGGCCGCAACACCGCAGGATTGCTTCAGGCCCTAGCGTGTTTCCGGCATGGCTCGCTGAGCCTTTGGTTCATTCCTCTTCCTGGTGGGAAATGAGAGTTAAATTTGCCCGTCCAGACACCTCCAGCTAGTCTCTCATTGGTTCTCCCTATTCCTGTTCATTTTCCGCAGAAATTGCAAACTGGGCCAAACAGGAGGTTAAAGGCACTGAGTCTCCAAGTGGGGAGAGTGTTAGTAAAGCGTCTGGAATGTTGCACCCGAGTACCAGGGGACGAAAAGTGAGACACATTTGAACACGTTTCCCGATCACACGGTGGAGCATACTCTGGGTTCCACATGCATGTTTTAGCTGAAGGAAGAATCCCTTAAACCTGGATAGTTGAGAACCGTGGAATGGGTACCATGCAATATGACTTCAAAGGGTCTGCATTTGCTCACCGAACCTCACCAATCCTATCCCTGCTGCGTTTATGCCGCTGTACACACGCTTGATTCTCTTTCGGAGACATATAAATCCATAGGTTTTAAGATTCTTACTAGTCAGGTATATTCTTAGGCGTTTAATATGGGGTGTTGAGTCCACTTCGTTGAGCAAGCAGTAGCTCTTGTCTATTACATATTTGGCTTATGGAAAGGTATCTGTGCTAATTTCAATCTCTGGTTTTATGTAGCACCCCAACTCACCTTTCCCCTTAAGCAAGCATAAGTTGGTTTTCTACATTTGAGACCCTATTCTGTTTTGTAATTCAGTTCCTGTGTAGCCAAGTTTTCATTCCGTGTATTAGTGATATCTTATGATGTTTCTTTTTCTGTGTGACTTATTTCACTTAGAATCATCGTACCTGAATCCACTCATTATGCTGCTACTGGCCTGATGACATAGATTTCATTGCTGAGTGATATTTCATTGTACGTTAGTACCACAACTTCTTTATCCATTTTTCGCTTTCTGCGATATTGAACTTGTACCGTAATTTAGGTTCTTGTAAACAGAGCCGTCCCAAACTTTGGGGTGGCTGTGTCTTTTTGATTTTAATTTCCCTAAGCTATAGGACCATAAGTGGAAGTGCCCTAGGCTCTGTTGCTTTGTTTTTTAGATGTTTCAGGAAACACCATACACTTCTCCAGAGTGGCTGTTGGCAATTTACATCCCGCCCATCAGCCTAACTAGGCTCCCAGTTCTCCATGGCCTGTCCTGCCTTTCTGGATTTTACACTTTTTTCAGATGGCCCTTTTGACCGGGGGGCAGTGAGACTTCATTGTAGTGCAGATTTCCTTTGCAACCTTGCTTGGTTGGCCAAAAAGGGCGTATGCGTTTTTTCCTGAATATATTCAGGAAAAAACGCATACGCCCTTTTTGGCCAAGTGCATCATTGTGGACGTTCTGCCTCTTTTCCTATGCTTTACATGCAATTCCAGTCTACCTCCTGAAATCGGTTTCCTGCAATTCTGCCCCGCTTTCAAGTCCTCTTGGCAGCCTTACTTCAATATATTTTTGGATGATAGCTGTCATTTATAACTCTGCAGGTTTGTGAATGACAGTGCCCCTGAGCTCCTTTCTTCAACTCGCTTTCTTGTGAGCTGGCCGCAACACCGCAGGATTGCTTCAGGCCCTAGCGTGTTTCCGGCATGGCTCGCTGAGCCTTTGGTTCATTCCTCTTCCTGGTGGGAAATGAGAGTTAAATTTGCCCGTCCAGACACCTCCAGCTAGTCTCTCATTGGTTCTCCCTATTCCTGTTCATTTTCCGCAGAAATTGCAAACTGGGCCAAACAGGAGGTTAAAGGCACTGAGTCTCCAAGTGGGGAGAGTGTTAGTAAAGCGTCTGGAATGTTGCACCCGAGTACCAGGGGACGAAAAGTGAGACACATTTGAACACGTTTCCCGATCACACGGTGGAGCATACTCTGGGTTCCACATGCATGTTTTAGCTGAAGGAAGAATCCCTTAAACCTGGAGAGTTGAGAACCGTGGAATGGGTACCATGCAATATGACTTCAAAGGGTCTGCATTTGCTCACCGAACCTCACCAATCCTATCCCTGCTGCGTTTATGCCGCTGTACACACGCTTGATTCTCTTTCGGAGACATATAAATCCATAGGTTTTAAGATTCTTACTAGTCAGGTATATTCTTAGGCGTTTAATATGGGGTGTTGAGTCCACTTCGTTGAGCAAGCAGTAGCTCTTGTCTATTACATATTTGGCTTATGGAAAGGTATCTGTGCTAATTTCAATCTCTGGTTTTATGTAGCACCCCAACTCACCTTTCCCCTTAAGCAAGCATAAGTTGGTTTTCTACATTTGAGACCCTATTCTGTTTTGTAATTCAGTTCCTGTGTAGCCAAGTTTACATTCCGTGTAGTAGTGATATCTTATGATGTTTCTTTTTCTGTGTGACTTATTTCACTTAGAATCATCGTACCTGAATCCACTCATTATGCTGCTACTGGCCTGATGACATAGATTTCATTGCTGAATGATATTTCATTGTACGTTAGTACCACAACTTCTTTATCCATTTTTCGCTTTCTGCGATATTGAACTTGTACCGTAAACGAGGTTCTTGTAAACAGAGCCGTCCCAAACTTTGGGGTGGCTGTGTCTTTTTGATTTTAATTTCCCTAAGCTATAGGACCATAAGTGGAAGTGCCCTAGGCTCTGTTGCTTTGTTTTTTAGATGTTTCAGGAAACACCATACACTTCTCCAGAGTGGCTGTTGGCAATTTACATCCCGCCCATCAGCCTAACTAGGCTCCCAGTTCTCCATGGCCTGTCCTGCCTTTCTGGATTTTACACTTTTTTCAGATGGCCCTTTTGACCGGGGGGCAGTGAGACTTCATTGTAGTGCAGATTTCCTTTGCAAGCTTGCTTGGTTGGCCAAAAAGGGCGTATGCGTTTTTTCCTGAATATATTCAGGAAAAAACGCATACGCACTTTTTGGCCAAGTGCATCATTGTGGACGTTCTGCCTCTTTTCCTATGCTTTACATGCAATTCCAGTCTACCTCCTGAAACCGGATTCCTGCAATTCTGCCCCAGTTTCAAGTCCTCTTGGCAGCCTTACTTCAATATATTTTTGGACGATAGCTGTCATTTATAACTCTGCAGGTTTGTGAATGACAGAGCCCCTGAGCTCCTTTCTTCAACTCGCTTTCTTGTGAGCTGGCTGCAACACTGCAGGATTGCTTCAGGCCCTAGTGTGGTTCCGGCATGGCTCGCTGAGCCTTTGGTTAATTCCTCTTCCTGGTGGGAAATGAGAGTTAAATTTGCCCGTCCAGACACCTCCAGCTAGTCTCTCATTGATTCTCCCTATTCCTGTTCATTTTCCGCAGAAATTGCAAACTGGGCCAAATAGGAGGTTAAAGGCACTGACTCTCCAAGTGGGGAGAGTGTTAGTAAAGCGTCTGGAATGTTGCACCCAAGTACCAGGGGACGAAAAGTGAGACACATTTGAACACGTTTCCCGATCACACGGTGGATCATACTCTGAGTTCCACATGCATGTTTTAGCTGAAGGAAGAATCCCTTAAACATGGAGAGTTGAGAACCGTGGAATGGGTACCATGCAATATGACTTCAAAGGGTCTGCATTTGCTCACCGAACCTCACCAATCCTATCCCTGCTGCGTTTATGCCGCTGTACACACGCTTGATTCTCTTTCGGAGACATATAAATCCATAGGTTTTAAGATTCTTACTAGTCAGGTATATTCTTAGGCGTTTAATATGGGGTGTTGAGTCCACTTCGTAGAGCAAGCAGTAGCTCTTGTCTATTACATATTTGGCTTATGGAAAGGTATCTGTGCTAATTTCAATCTCTGGTTTTATGTAGCAACCCAACTCACCTTTCCCCTTAAGCAAGCATAAGTTGGTTTTCTACATTTGAGACCCTATTCTGTTTTGTAATTCAGTTCCTGTGTAGCCAAGTTTACATTCCGTGTAGTAGTGATATCTTATGATGTTTCTTTTTCTGTGTGACTTATTTCACTTAGAATCGTCGTACCTGAATCCACTCATTATGCTGCTATGGGTCTGATGACATAGATTTCATTGCTGAGTGATATTTCACTGTACGTTAGTACCACAACTTCTTTATCCATTTTTCGCTTTCTGCGATATTGAACTTGTACCGTAAACGAGGTTCTTGTAAACAGAGCCATCCCAAACTTTGGGGTGGCTGTGTCTTTTTGATTTTAATTTCCCTAAGCTATAGGACCATAAGTGGAAGTGCCCTAGGCTCTGTTGCTTTGTTTTTTAGATGTTTCAGGAAACACCATACACTTCTCGAGAGTGGCTCTTGGCAATTTACATCCCGCCCATCAGCCTAACTAGGCTCCCAGTTCTCCATGGCCTGTCCTGCCTTTCTGGATTTTACACTTTTTTCAGATGGCCCTTTTGACCGGGGGGCAGTGAGACTTCATTGTAGTGCAGATTTCCTTTGCAAGCTTGCTTGGTTGGCCAAAAAGGGCGTATGCGTTTTTTCCTGAATATATTCAGGAAAAAACGCATACGCCCTTTTTGGCCAAGTGCATCATTGTGGACGTTCTGCCTGTTTTCCTATGCTTTACATGCAATTCCAGTCTACTTCCTGAAATCGGTTTCCTGCAATTCTGCCCCGCTCTCAAGTCCTCTTGGCAGCCTTACTTCAATATATTTTTGGACGATAGCTGTCATTTATAACTCTGCAGGTTTGTGAATGACAGTGCCCCTGAGCTCCTTTCTTCGACTCGCTTTCTTGTGAGCTGGCCGCAACACCGCAGGATTGCTTCAGGCCCTAGCGTGTTTCTGGCATGGCTCGCTGAGCCTTTGGTTAATTCCTCTTCCTGGTGGGAAATGAGAGTTAAATTTGCCCGTCCAGACACCTCCAGCTAGTCTCTCATTGGTTCTCCCTATTCCTGTTCATTTTCCGCAGAAATTGCAAACTGGGCCAAACAGGAGGTTAAAGGCACTGAGTCTCCAAGTGGGGAGAGTTTTAGTAAAGCGTCTGGAATGTTGCACCCGAGTACCAGGGGACGAAAAGTGAGACACATTTGAACACGTTTCCCGATCACACGGTGGATCATACTCTGGGTTCCACATGCATGTTTTAGCTGAAGGAAGAATCCCTTAAACCTGGAGAGTTGAGAACCATGGAATGGGTACCATGCAATATGACTTCAAAGGGTCTGCATTTGCTCACCGAACCTCACCAATCCTATCACTGCTGCGTTTATGGCTCTGTACACAAGCTTGATTCTCTTTCGGAGACATATAAATCCATAGGTTTTAAGATTCTTACTAGTCAGGTATATTCTTAGGCGTTTAATATGGGGTGTTGAGTCCACTTCGTTGAGCAAGCAGTAGCTCTTGTCTATTACATATTTGGCTTATGGAAAGGTATCTGTGCTAATTTCAATCTCTGGTTTTATGCAGCACCCCAACTCACCTTTCCCCTTAAGCAAGCATAAGTTGGTTTTCTACATTTGAGACCCTATTCTGTTTTGTAATTCAGTTCCTGTGTAGCCAAGTTTACATTCCGTGTATTAGTGATATCTTATGATGTTTCTTTTTCTGTGTGACTTATTTCACTTAGAATCGTCGTACCTGAATCCACTCATTATGCTGCTATGTGTCTGATGACATAGATTTCATTGCTGAGTGATATTTCATTGTACGTTAGTACCACAACTTCTTTATCCATTTTTCGCTTTCTGCGATATTGAACTTGTACCGTAAACGAGGTTCTTGTAAACAGAGCCATCCCAAACTTTGGGGTGGCTGTGTCTTTTTGATTTTAATTTCCCTAAGCTATAGGACCATAAGTGGAAGTGCCCTAGGCTCTGTTGCTTTGTTTTTTAGATGTTTCAGGAAACACCATACACTTCTCCAGAGTGGCTGTTGGCAATTTACATCCCGCCCATCAGCCTAACTAGGCTCCCAGTTCTCCATGGCCTGTCCTGCCTTTCTGGATTTTACACTTTTTTCAGATGGCCCTTTTGACCGGGGGGCAGTGAGACTTCATTGTAGTGCAGATTTCCTTTGCAAGCTTGCTTGGTTGGCCAAAAAGGGCGTATGCGTTTTTTCCTGAATATATTCAGGAAAAAACGCATACGCCCTTTTTGGCCAAGTGCATCATTGTGGACGTTCTGCCTCTTTTCCTATGCTTTACATGCAATTCCAGTCTACCTCCTGAAATCGGTTTCCTGCAATTCTGCCCCGCTTTCAAGTCCTCTTGGCAGCCTTACTTCAATATATTTTTGGATGATAGCTGTCATTTATAACTCTCCAGGTTTGTGAATGACAGTGCCCCTGAGCTCCTTTCTTCGACTCGCTTTCTTGTGAGCTGGCCGCAACTCGCAGGATTGCTTCAGGCCCTAGTGTGTTTCCGGCATGGCTCGCTGAGCCTTTGGTTCATTCCTCTTCCTGGTGGGAAATGAGAGTTAAATTTGCCCGTCCAGACACCTCCAGCTAGTCTCTCATTGGTTCTCCCTATTCCTGTTCATTTTCCGCAGAAATTGCAAACTGGGCCAAACAGGAGGTTAAAGGCACTGAGTCTCCAAGTGGGGAGAGTGTTAGTAAAGCGTCTGGAATGTTGCACCCGAGTACCAGGGGACGAAAAGTGAGACACATTTGAACACGTTTCCCGATCACACGGTGGAGCATACTCTGGGTTCCACATGCATGTTTTAGCTGAAGGAAGAATCCCTTAAACCTGGAGAGTTGAGAACCGTGGAATGGGTACCATGCAATATGACTTCAAAGGGTCTGCATTTGCTCACCGAACCTCACCAATCCTATCCCTGCTGCGTTTATGCCGCTGTACACACGCTTGATTCTCTTTCGGAGACATATAAATCCATAGGTTTTAAGATTCTTACTAGTCAGGTATATTCTTAGGCGTTTAATATGGGGTGTTGAGTCCACTTCGTTGAGCAAGCAGTAGCTCTTGTCTATTACATATTTGGCTTATGGAAAGGTATCTGTGCTAATTTCAATCTCTGGTTTTATGTAGCACCCCAACTCACCTTTCCCCTTAAGCAAGCATAAGTTGGTTTTCTACATTTGAGACCCTATTCTGTTTTGTAATCCAGTTCCTGTGTAGCCAAGTTTACATTCCGTGTATTAGTGATATCTTATGATGTTTCTTTTTCTGTGTGACTTATTTCACTTAGAATCATCGTACCTGAATCCACTCATTATGCTGCTACTGGCCTGATGACATAGATTTCATTGCTGAGTGATATTTCATTGTACGTTAGTACCACAACTTCTTTATCCATTTTTCGCTTTCTGCGATATTGAACTTGTACCGTAAACGAGGTTCTTGTAAACAGAGCCGTCCCAAACTTTGGGGTGGCTGTGTCTTTTTGATTTTAATTTCCCTAAGCTATAGGACCATAAGTGGAAGTGCCCTAGGCTCTGTTGCTTTGTTTTTTAGATGTTTCAGGAAACACCATACACTTCTCCAGAGTGGCTCTTGGCAATTTACATCCCGCCCATCAGCCTAACTAGGCTCCCAGTTCTCCATGGCCTGTCCTGCCTTTCTGGATTTTACACTTTTTTCAGATGGCCCTTTTGACCGGGGGGCAGTGAGACTTCATTGTAGTGCAGATTTCCTTTGCAAGCTTGCTTGGTTGGCCAAAAAGGGCGTATGCGTTTTTTCCTGAATATATTCAGGAAAAAACGCATACGCACTTTTTGGCCAAGTGCATCATTGTGGACGTTCTGCCTCTTTTCCTATGCTTTACATGCAATTCCAGTCTACCTCCTGAAACCGGATTCCTGCAATTCTGCCCCAGTTTCAAGTCCTCTTGGCAGCCTTACTTCAATATATTTTTGGACGATAGCTGTCATTTATAACTCTGCAGGTTTGTGAATGACAGGGCCCCTGAGCTCCTTTCTTCGACTCGCTTTCTTGTGAGCTGGCCGCAACAACGCAGGATTGCTTCAGGCCCTAGGGTGTTTCCGGCATGGCTCGCTGAGCCTTTGGTTAATTCCGCTTCCTGGTGGGAAATGAGAGTTAAATTTGCCCGTCCAGACACCTCCAGCTAGTCTCTCATTGGTTCTCCCTATTCCTGTTCATTTTCCGCAGAAATTGCAAACTGGGCCAAACAAGAGGTTAAAGGCACTGAGTCTCCAAGTGGGGAGAGTGTTATTAAAGCGTCTGAAATGTTGCACCCGAGTACCAGGGGACGAAAAGTGAGACACATTTGAACACGTTTCCCGATCACACGGTGGATCATACTCTGGGTTCCACATGCATGTTTTAGCTGAAGGAAGAATCCCTTAAACCTGGAGAGTTGAGAACCGTGGAATGGGTACCATGCAATATGACTTCAAAGGGTCTGCATTTGCTCACCGAACCTCACCAATCCTATCCCTGCTGCGTTTATGCCGCTGTACACACGCTTGATTCTCTTTCGGAGACATATAAATCCATAGGTTTTAAGATTCTTACTACTTAGGTATATTCTTAGGCGTTTAATATGGGGTGTAGAGTCCACTTCGTTGAGCAAGCAGTAGCTCTTGTCTATTACATATTTGGCTTATGGAAAGGTATCTGTGCTAATTTCAATCTCTGGTTTTATGCAGCACCCCAACTCACCTTTCCCCTTAAGCAAGCATAAGTTGGTTTTCTACATTTGAGACCCTATTCTGTTTTGTAATTCAGTTCCTGTGTAGCCAAGTTTACATTCCGTGTAGTAGTGATATCTTATGATGTTTCATTTTCTGTGTGACTTATTTCACTTAGAATCATCGTACCTGAATCCACTCATTATGCTGCTACTGGCCTGATGACATAGATTTCATTGCTGAGTGATATTTCATTGTACGTTAGTACCACAACTTCTTTATCCATTTTTTGCTTTCTGCGATATTGAACTTGTACCGTAAATGAGGTCCTTGTAAACAGAGCCATCCCAAACTTTGGGGTGGCTGTGTCTTTTTGATTTTAATTTCCCTAAGCTATAGGACCATAAGTGGAAGTGCCCTAGGCTCTGTTGCTTTTTTTTTAGATGTTTCAGGAAACACCATACACTTCTCCAGAGTGGCTCTTGGCAATTTACATCCCACCCATCAGCCTAACTAGGCTCCCAGTTCTCCATGGCCTGTCCTGCCTTTCTGGATTTTACACTTTTTTCAGATGGCCCTTTTGACCGGGGGGCAGTGAGACTTCATTGTAGTGCAGATTTCCTTTGCAAGCTTGCTTGGTTGGCCAAAAAGGGCGTATGCGTTTTTTCCTGAATATATTCAGGAAAAAACGCATACGCCCTTTTTGGCCAAGTGCATCATTGTGGACGTTCTGCCTGTTTTCCTATGCTTTACATGCAATTCCAGTCTACCTCCTGAAATCGGTTTCCTGCAATTCTGCCCCGCTTTCAAGTCCTCTTGGCAGCCTTACTTCAATATATTTTTGGACGATAGCTGTCATTTATAACTCTTCAGGTTTGTGAATGACAGTGCCCCTGAGCTCCTTTCTTCGACTCGCTTTCTTGTGAGCTGGCCGCAACACCGCAGGATTGCTTCAGGCCCTAGTGTGTTTCCGGCATGGCTCGCTGAGCCTTTGGTTAATTCCTCTTCCTGGTGGGAAATGAGAGTTAAATTTGCCCGTCCAGACACCTCCAGCTAGTCTCTCATTGGTTCTCCCTATTCCTGTTCATTTTCCGCAGAAATTGCAAACTGGGACAAACAAGAGGTTAAAGGCACTGAGTCTCCAAGTGGGGAGAGTGTTAGTAAAGCGTCTGGAATGTTGCACCCGAGTACCAGGGGACGAAAAGTGAGACACATTTGAACACGTTTCCCGATCACACGGTGGATCATACACTGGGTTCCACATGCATGTTTTAGCTGAAGGAAGAATCCCTTAAACCTGGAGAGTTGAGAACCGTGGAATGGGTACCATGCAATATGACTTCAAAGGGTCTGCATTTGCTCACCGAACCTCACCAATCCTATCCCTGCTGCGTTTATGCCGCTGTACACACGCTTGATTCTCTTTCAGAGACATATAAATCCATAGGTTTTAAGATTCTTACTAGTCAGGTATATTCTTAAGCGTTTAATATGGGGTGTTGAGTCCACTTCGTTGAGCAAGCAGTAGCTCTTGTCTATTACATATTTGGCTTATGGAAAGGTATCTGTGCTAATTTCAATCTCTGGTTTTATGTAGCACCCCAACTCACCTTTCCCCTTAAGCAAGCATAAGTTGGTTTTCTACATTTGAGACCCTATTCTGTTTTGTAATTCAGTTCCTGTGTAGCCAAGTTTACATTCCGTGTATTAGTGATATCTTATGATGTTTCTTTTTCTGTGTGACTTATTTCACTTAGAATCCTCGTACCTGAATCCACTCATTATGCTGCTATGGGCCTGATGACATAGATTTCATTGCTGAGTGATATTTCATTGTACGTTAGTACCACAACTTCTTTATCCATTTTTCGCTTTCTGCGATATTGAACTTGTACCGTAAACGAGGTTCTTGTAAACAGAGCCATCCCAAACTTTGGGGTGGCTGTGTCTTTTTGATTTTAATTTCCCTAAGCTATAGGACCATAAGTGGAAGTGCCCTAGGCTCTGTTGCTTTGTTTTTTAGATGTTTCAGGAAACACCATACACTTCTCCAGAGTGGCTCTTGGCAATTTACATCCCGCCCATCAGCCTAACTAGGCTCCCAGTTCTCCATGGCCTGTCCTGCCTTTCTGGATTTTACACTTTTTTCAGATGGCCCTTTTGACCGGGGGGCAGTGAGACTTCATTGTAGTGCAGATTTCCTTTGCAAGCTTGCTTGGTTGGCCAAAAAGGGCGTATGCGTTTTTTCCTGAATATATTCAGGAAAAAACGCATACGCCCTTTTTGGCCAAGTGCATCATTGTGGACGTTCTGCCTCTTTTCCTATGCTTTACATGCAATTCCAGTCTGCCTCCTGAAATCGGTTTCCTGCAATTCTGCCCCGCTTTCAAGTCCTCTTGGCAGCCTTACTTCAATATATTTTTGGACGATAGCTGTCATTTATAACTCTGCAGGTTTGTGAATGACAGTGCCCCTGAGCTCCTTTCTTCGACTCGCTTTCTTGTGAGCTGGCCGCAACACCGCAGGATTGCTTCAGGCCCTAGTGTGTTTCCGGCATGGCTCGCTGAGCCTTTGGTTAATTCCTCTTCCTGGTGGGAAATGAGAGTTAAATTTGCCCGTCCAGACACCTCCAGCTAGTCTCTCATTGGTTCTCCCTATTCCTGTTCATTTTCCGCAAAAATTGCAAACTGGGCCAAACAGGAGGTTAAAGGCACTGAGTCTCCAAGTGGGGAGAGTGTTAGTAAAGCGTCTGGAATGTTGCACCCGAGTACCAGGGGACGAAAAGTGAGACACATTTGAACACGTTTCCCGATCACACGGTGGATCATACTCTGGGTTCCACATGCATGTTTTAGCTGAAGGAAGAATCCCTTAAACCTGGAGAGTTGAGAACCGTGGAATGGGTACCATGCAATATGACTTCAAAGGGTCTGCATTTGCTCACCGAACCTCACCAATCCTATCCCTGCTGCGTTTATGCCGCTGTACACACGCTTGATTCTCTTTCGGAGACATATAAATCGATAGGTTTTAAGATTCTTACTAGTCAGGTATATTCTTAGGCGTTTAATATGGGGTGTTGAGTCCACTTCGTTGAGCAAGCAGTAGCTCTTGTCTATTACA
This sequence comes from Grampus griseus, assembly GCF_964374135.1. Classification (NCBI taxonomy): domain Eukaryota; kingdom Metazoa; phylum Chordata; class Mammalia; order Artiodactyla; family Delphinidae; genus Grampus; species Grampus griseus. Next base: position 122,457 of record NW_028133022.1, read on the forward strand.
TATTTGGCTTATGGAAAGGTATCTGTGCTAATTTCAATCTCTGGTTTTATGTAGCACCTCAACTCACCTTTCCCCTTAAGCAAGCATAAGTTGGTTTTCTACATTTGAGACCCTATTCTGTTTTGTAATTCAGTTCCTGTGTAGCCAAGTTTACATTCCGTGTAGTAGTGATATCTTATGATGTTTCTTTTTCTGTGTGACTTATTTCACTTAGAATCATCGTACCTGAATCCACTCATTATGCTGCTACTGGCCTGATGACATAGATTTCATTGCTGAGTGATATTTCATTGTACGTTAGTACCACAACTTCTTTATCCATTTTTCGCTTTCTGCGATATTGAACTTGTACCGTAAACGAGGTTCTTGTAAACAGAGCCGTCCCAAACTTTGGGGTGGCTGTGTCTTTTTGATTTTAATTTCCCTAAGCTATTGGACCATAAGTGGAAGTGCCCTAGGCTCTGTTGCTTTGTTTTTTAGATGTTTCAGGAAACACCATACACTTCTCCAGAGTGGCTCTTGGCAATTTACATCCCGCCCATCAGCCTAACTAGGCTCCCAGTTCTCCATGGCCTGTCCTGCCTTTCTGGATTTTACACTTTTTTCAGATGGCCCTTTTGACCGGGGGGCAGTGAGACTTCATTGTAGTGCAGATTTCCTTTGCAAGCTTGCTTGGTTGGCCAAAAAGGGCGTATGCGTTTTTTCCTGAATATATTCAGGAAAAAACGCATACGCCCTTTTTGGCCAAGTGCATCATTGTGGACGTTCTGCCTCTTTTCCTATGCTTTACATGCAATTCCAGTCTACCTCCTGAAATCGGTTTCCTGCAATTCTGCCCCGCTTTCAAGTCCTCTTGGCAGCCTTACTTCAATATATTTTTGGACGATAGCTGTCATTTATAACTCTGCAGGTTTGTGAATGACAGTGCCCCTGAGCTCCTTTCTTCGACTCGCTTTCTTGTGAGCTGGCCGCAACACCGCAGGATTGCTTCAGGCCCTAGTGTGTTTCCGGGATGGCTCGCTGAGCCTTTGGTTAATTCCTCTTCCTGGTGGGAAATGAGAGTTAAATTTGCCCGTCCAGACACCTCCAGCTAGTCTCTCATTGGTTCTCCCTATTCCTGTTCATTTTCCGCAGAAATTGCAAACTGGGCCAAACAGGAGGTTAAAGGCACTGAGTCTCCAAGTGGGGAGAGTGTTAGTAAAGTGTCTGGAATGTTGCACCCGAGTACCAGGGGACGAAAAGTGAGACACATTTGAACACGTTTCCCGATCACACGGTGGATCATACTCTGGGTTCCACATGCATGTTTTAGCTGAAGGAAGAATCCCTTAAACCTGGAGAGTTGAGAACCGTGGAATGGGTACCATGCAATATGACTTCAAAGGGTCTGCATTTGCTCACCGAACCTCACCAATCCTATCCCTGCTGCGTTTATGCCGCTGTACACACGCTTGATTCACTTTCAGAGACATATAAATCCATAGGTTTTAAGATTCTTACTAGTCAGGTATATTCTTAAGCGTTTAATATGGGGTGTTGAGTCCACTTCGTTGAGCAAGCAGTAGCTCTTGTCTATTACATATTTGGCTTATGGAAAGGTATCTGTGCTAATTTCAATCTCTGGTTTTATGTAGCACCCCAACTCACCTTTCCCCTTAAGCAAGCATAAGTTGGTTTTCTACATTTGAGACCCTATTCTGTTTTGTAATTCAGTTCCTGTGTAGCCAAGTTTACATTCCGTGTATTAGTGATATCTTATGATGTTTCTTTTTCTGTGTGACTTATTTCACTTAGAATCCTCGTACCTGAATCCACTCATTATGCTGCTATGTGCCTGATGACATAGATTTCATTGCTGAGTGATATTTCATTGTACGTTAGTACCACAACTTCTTTATCCATTTTTCGCTTTCTGCGATATTGAACTTGTACCGTAAACGAGGTTCTTGTAAACAGAGCCATCCCAAACTTTGGGGTGGCTGTGTCTTTTTGATTTTAATTTCCCTAAGCTATAGGACCATAAGTGGAAGTGCCCTAGGCTCTGTTGCTTTGTTTTTTAGATGTTTCAGGAAACACCATACACTTCTCCAGAGTGGCTCTTGGCAATTTACATCCCGCCCATCAGCCTAACTAGGCTCCCAGTTCTCCATGGCCTGTCCTGCCTTTCTGGATTTTACACTTTTTTCAGATGGCCCTTTTGACCGGGGGGCAGTGAGACTTCATTGTAGTGCAGATTTCCTTTGCAAGCTTGCTTGGTTGGCCAAAAAGGGCGTATGCGTTTTTTCCTGAATATATTCAGGAAAAAACGCATACGCCCTTTTTGGCCAAGTGCATCATTGTGGACGTTCTGCCTCTTTTCCTATGCTTTACATGCAATTCCAGTCTGCCTCCTGAAATCGGTTTCCTGCAATTCTGCCCCGCTTTCAAGTCCTCTTGGCAGCCTTACTTCAATATATTTTTGGACGATAGCTGTCATTTATAACTCTGCAGGTTTGTGAATGACAGTGCCCCTGAGCTCCTTTCTTCGACTCGCTTTCTTGTGAGCTGGCCGCAACACCGCAGGATTGCTTCAGGCCCTAGTGTGTTTCCGGCATGGCTCGCTGAGCCTTTGCTTAATTCCTCTTCCTGGTGGGAAATGAGAGTTAAATTTGCCCGTCCAGACACCTCCAGCTAGTCTCTCATTGGTTCTCCCTATTCCTGTTCATTTTCCGCAGAAATTGCAAACTGGGCCAAACAGGAGGTTAAAGGCACTGAGTCTCCAAGTGGGGAGAGTGTTAGTAAAGCGTCTGGAATGTTGCACCCGAGTACCAGGGGACGAAAAGTGAGACACATTTGAACACGTTTCCCGATCACACGGTGGATCATACTCTGGGTTCCACATGCATGTTTTAGCTGAAGGAAGAATCCCTTAAACCTGGAGAGTTGAGAACCATGGAATGGGTACCATGCAATATGACTTCAAAGGGTCTGCATTTGCTCACCGAACCTCACCAATCCTATCCCTGCTGCGTTTATGCCGCTGTACACACGCTTGATTCTCTTTCGGAGACATATAAATCCATAGGTTTTAAGATTCTTACTAGTCAGGTATATTCTTAGGCGTTTAATATGGGGTGTTGAGTCCACTTCGTTGAGCAAGCAGTAGCTCTTGTCTATTACATATTTGGCTTATGGAAAGGTATCTGTGCTAATTTCAATCTCTGGTTTTATGTAGCACCTCAACTCACCTTTCCCCTTAAGCAAGCATAAGTTGGTTTTCTACATTTGAGACCCTATTCTGTTTTGTAATTCAGTTCCTGTGTAGCCAAGTTTACATTCCGTGTAGTAGTGATATCTTATGATGTTTCTTTTTCTGTGTGACTTATTTCACTTAGAATCATCGTACCTGAATCCACTCATTATGCTGCTACTGGCCTGATGACATAGATTTCATTGCTGAGTGATATTTCATTGTACGTTAGTACCACAACTTCTTTATCCATTTTTCGCTTTCTGCGATATTGAACTTGTACCGTAAATGAGGTTCTTGTAAACAGAGCCGTCCCAAACTTTGGGGTGGCTGTGTCTTTTTGATTTTAATTTCCCTAAGCTATTGGACCATAAGTGGAAGTGCCCTAGGCTCTGTTGCTTTGTTTTTTAGATGTTTCAGGAAACACCATACACTTCTCCAGAGTGGCTGTTGGCAATTTACATCCCGCCCATCAGCCTAACTAGGCTCCCAGTTCTCCATGGCCTGTCCTGCCTTTCTGGATTTTACACTTTTTTCAGATGGCCCTTTTGATCGGGGGGCAGTGAGACTTCATTGTAGTGCAGTATTCCTTTGCAAGCTTGCTTGGTTGGCCAAAAAGGGCGTATGCGTTTTTTCCTGAATATATTCAGGAAAAAACGCATATGCCCTTTTTGGCCAAGTGCATCATTGTGGACGTTCTGCCTCTTTTCCTATGCTTTACATGCAATTCCAGTCTACCTCCTGAAATCGGTTTCCTGCAATTCTGCCCCGCTTTCAAGTCCTCTTGGCAGCCTTACTTCAATATATTTTTGGACGATAGCTGTCATTTATAACTCTGCAGGTTTGTGAATGACAGTGCCCCTGAGCTCCTTTCTTCGACTCGCTTTCTTGTGAGCTGGCCGCAACACCGCAGGATTGCTTCAGGCCCTAGGGTGTTTCCGGCATGGCTCGCTGAGCCTTTGGTTAATTCTTCTTCCTGGTGGGAAATGAGAGTTAAATTTGCCCGTCCAGACACCTCCAGCTAGTCTCTCATTGGTTCTCCCTATTCCTGTTCATTTTCCGCAGAAATTGCAAACTGGGCCAAACAGGAGGTTAAAGGCACTGAGTCTCCAAGTGGGGAGAGTGTTAGTAAAGCGTCTGGAATGTTGCACCCGAGTACCAGGGGACGAAAAGTGAGACACATTTGAACACGTTTCCCGATCACACGGTGGATCATACTCTGGGTTCCACATGCATGTTTTAGCTGAAGGAAGAATCCCTTAAACCTGGAGAGTTGAGAACCGTGGAATGGGTACCATGCAATATGACTTCAAAGGGTCTGCATTTGCTCACCGAACCTCACCAATCCTATCCCTGCTGCGGTTATGCCGCTGTACACACGCTTGATTCTCTTTCGGAGACATATAAATCCATAGGTTTTAAGATTCTTACTAGTCAGGTATATTCTTAGGCGTTTAATATGGGGTGTTGAGTCCACTTCGTTGAGCAAGCAGTAGCTCTTGTCTATTACATATTTGGCTTATGGAAAGGTATCTGTGCTAATTTCAATCTCTGGTTTTATGCAGCACCCCAACTCACCTTTCCCTTAAGCAAGCATAAGTTGGTTTTCTACATTTGAGACCCTATTCTGTTTTGTAATTCAGTTCCTGTGTCGCCAAGTTTACATTCCGTGTAGTAGTGATATCTTATGATGTTTATTTTTCTGTGTGACTTATTTCACTTAGAATCATCGTACCTGAATCCACTCATTATGCTGCTACTGGTCTGATGACATAGATTTCATTGCTGAGTGATATTTCATTGTACGTTAGTACCACAACTTCTTTATCCATTTTTCGCTTTCTGCGATATTGAACTTGTACCGTAAACGAGGTTCTTGTAAACAGAGCCATCCCAAACTTTGGGGTGGCTGTGTCTTTTTGATTTTAATTTCCCTAAGCTATAGGACCATAAGTGGAAGTGCCCTAGGCTCTGTTGCTTTGTTTTTTAGATGTTTCAGGAAACACCATACACTTCTCAGGAGTGGCTCTTGGCAATTTACATCCCGCCCATCAGCCTAACTAGGCTCCCAGTTCTCCATGGCCTGTCCTCCCTTTCTGGATTTTGCACTTTTTTCAGATGACCCTTTTGACCGGGGGGCAGTGAGACTTCATTGTAGTGCAGATTTCCTTTGCAAGCTTGCTTGGTTGGCCAAAAAGGGCGTATGCGTTTTTTCCTGAATATATTCAGGAAAAAACGCATACGCCCTTTTTGGCCAAGTGCATCATTGTGGACGTTCTGCCTCTTTTCCTATGCTTTACATGCAATTCCAGTCTACCTCCTGAAATCGGTTTCCTGCAATTCTGCCCCGCTTTCGAGTCCTCTTGGCAGCCTTACTTCAATATACTTTTGGACGATAGCTGTCATTTATAACTCTGCAGGTTTGTGAATGACAGTGCCCCTGAGCTCCTTTCTTTGACTCGCTTTCTTGTGAGCTGGCCGCAACACCGCAGGATTGCTTCAGGCCCTAGTGTGTTTCCGGCATGGCTCGCTGAGCCTTTGCTTAATTCCTCTTCCTGGTGGGAAATGAGAGTTAAATTTGCCCGTCCAGACACCTCCAGCTAGTCTCTCATTGCTTCTCCCTATTCCTGTTCATTTTCCGCAGAAATTGCAAACTGGGCCAAACAGGAGGTTAAAGGCACTGACTCTCCAAGTGGGGAGAGTGTTAGTAAAGCGTCTGAAATGTTGCACCCGAGTACCAGGGGACGAAAAGTGAGACACATTTGAACACGTTTCCCGATCACACGGTGGATCATACTCTGGGTTCCACATGCATGTTTTAGCTGAAGGAAGAATCCCTTAAACCTGGAGAGTTGAGAACCGTGGAATGGGTACCATGCAATATGACTTCAAAGGGTCTGCATTTGCTCACCGAACCTCACCAATCCTATCCCTGCTGCGTTTATGCCGCTGTACACACGCTTGATTCTCTTTCGGAGACATATAAATCCATAGGTTTTAAGATTCTTACTAGTCAGGTATATTCTTAGGCGTTTAATATGGGGTGTTGAGTCCACTTCGTTGAGAAAGCAGTAGCTCTTGTCTATTACATATTTGGCTTATGGAAAGGTATCTGTGCTAATTTCAATATCTGGTTTTATGTAGCACCCCAACTCACCTTTCCCCTTAAGCAAGCATAAGTTGGTTTTCTACATTTGAGACCCTATTCTGTTTTGTAATTCAGTTCCTGTGTCGCCAAGTTTACATTCCGTGTAGTAGTGATATCTTATGATGTTTATTTTTCTGTGTGACTTATTTCACTTAGAATCATCGTACCTGAATCCACTCATTATGCTGCTACTGGCCTGATGACATAGATTTCATTGCTGAGTGATATTTCATTGTACGTTAGTACCACAATTTGTTTATCCATTTTTCGCTTTCTGCGATATTGAACTTGTACCGTAAACGAGGTTTTTGTAAACAGAGCCATCCCAAACTTTGGGGTGGCTGTGTCTTTTTGATTTTAATTTCCCTAAGCTATAGGACCATAAGTGGAAGTGCCCTAGGCTCTGTTGCTTTGTTTTTTAGATGTTTCAGGAAACACCATACACTTCTCAGGAGTGGCTCTTGGCAATTTACATCCCGCCCATCAGCCTAACTAGGCTCCCAGTTCTCCATGGCCTGTCCTGCCTTTCTGGATTTTGCACTTTTTTCAGATGGCCCTTTTGACCGGGGGGCAGTGAGACTTCATTGTAGTGCAGATTTCCTTTGCAAGCTTGCTTGGTTGGCCAAACAGTGCGTATGCGTTTTTTCCTGAATATATTCAGGAAAAAACGCATACGCCCTTTTTGGCCAAGTGCATCATTGTGGACGTTCTGCCTCTTTTCCTATGCTTTACATGCAATTCCAGTCTACCTCCTGAAATCGGTTTCCTGCAATTCTGCCCCACTTTCAAGTCCTCTTGGCAGCCTTACTTCAATATATTTTTGGACGATAGCTGTCATTTATAACTCTGCAGGTTTGTGAATGACAGTGCCCCTGAGCTCCTTTCTTCGACTCGCTTTCTTGTGAGCTGGCCGCAACACCGCAGGATTGCTTCAGGCCCTAGTGTGTTTCCGGCATGGCTCGCTGAGCCTTTGGTTAATTCCTCTTCCTGGTGGGAAATGAGAGTTAAATTTGCCCGTCCAGACACCTCCAGCTAGTCTCTCATTGGTTCTCCCTATTCCTGTTCATTTTCCGCAGAAATTGCAAACTGGGCCAAACAGGAGGTTAAAGGCACTGAGTCTCCAAGTGGGGAGAGTGTTAGTAAAGCGTCTGGAATGTTGCACCCGAGTACCAGGGGACGAAAAGTGAGACACATTTGAACACGTTTCCCGATCACACGGTGGATCATACTCTGGGTTCCACATGCATGTTTTAGCTGAAGGAAGAATCCCTTAAACCTGGAGAGTTGAGAACCGTGGAATGGGTACCATGCAATATGACTTCAAAGGGTCTGCATTTGCTCACCGAACCTCACCAATCCTATCCCTGCTGCATTTATGCCGCTGTACACATGCTTGATTCTCTTTCGGAGACATATAAATCCATAGGTTTTAAGATTCTTACTAGTCAGGTATATTCTTAGGCGTTTAATATGGGGTGTTGAGTCCACTTCGTTGAGCAAGCAGTAGCTCTTGTCTATTACATATTTGGCTTATGGAAAGGTATCTGTGCTAATTTCAATCTCTGGTTTTATGTAGCACCCCAACTCACCTTTCCCCTTAAGCAAGCATAAGTTGGTTTTCTACATTTGAGACCCTATTCTGTTTTGTAATTCAGTTCCTGTGTAGCCAAGTTTACATTCCGTGTATTAGTGATATCTTATGATGTTTCTTTCTCTGTGTGACTTATTTCACTTAGAATCATCGTACCTGAATCCACTCATTATGCTGCTATGGGCCTGATGACATAGATTTCATTGCTGAGTGATATTTCATTGTACGTTAGTACCACAACTTCTTTATCCATTTTTCGCTTTCTGCGATATTGAACTTGTACCGTAAACGAGGTTCTTGTAAACAGAGCCATCCCAAACTTTGGGGTGGCTGTGTCTTTTTGATTTTAATTTCCCTAAGCTATAGGACCATAAGTGGAAGTGCCCTAGGCTCTGTTGCTTTGTTTTTTAGATGTTTCAGGAAACACCATACACTTCTCCAGAGTGGCTCTTGGCAATTTACATCCCGCCCATCAGCCTAACTAGGCTCCCAGTTCTCCATGGCCTGTCCTGCCTTTCTGGATTTTACACTTTTTTCAGATGGCCCTTTTGACCGGGGGGCAGTGAGACTTCATTGTAGTGCAGATTTCCTTTGCAAGCTTGCTTGGTTGGCCAAAAAGGGCGTATGTGTTTTTTCCTGAATATATTCAGGAAAAAACGCATACGCCCTTTTTGGCCAAGTGCATCATTGTGGACGTTCTGCCTCTTTTCCTATGCTTTACATGCAATTCCAGTCTACCTCCTGAAATCGGTTTCCTGCAATTCTGCCCCGCCTTCAAGTCCTCTTGGCAGCCTTACTTCAATATATTTTTGGACGATAGCTGTCATTTATAACTCTGCAGGTTTGTGAATGACAGTGTCCCTGAGCTCCTTTCTTCGACTCGCTTTCTTGTGAGCTGGCCGCAACACCGCAGGATTGCTTCAGGCCCCAGTGTGTTTCCGGCATGGCTCGCTGAGCCTTTGGTTAATTCCTCTTCCTGGTGGGAAATGAGAGTTAAATTTGCCCGTCCAGACACCTCCAGCTAGTCTCTCATTGGTTCTCCCTATTCCTGTTCATTTTCCGCAGAAATTGCAAACTGGGCCAAACAGGAGGTTAAAGGCACTGAGTCTCCAAGTGGGGAGAGTGTTAGTAAAGCGTCTGGAATGTTGCACCCGAGTACCAGGGGACGAAAAGTGAGACACATTTGAACACGTTTCCCGATCACACGGTGGATCATACTCTGGGTTCCACATGCATGTTTTAGCTGAAGGAAGAATCCCTTAAACCTGGAGATTTGAGAACCGTGGAATGGGTACCATACAATATGACTTCAAAGAGTCTGCATTTGCTCACCGAACCTCACCAATCCTATCCCTGCTGCGTTTATGCCGCTGTACACACGCTTGATTCCCTTTCGGAGACATATAAATCCATAGGTTTTAAGATTCTTACTAGTCAGGTATATTCTTAGGCGTTTAATATGGGGTGTTGAGTCCACTTCGTTGAGCAAGCAGTAGCTCTTGTCTATTACATATTTGGCTTATGGAAAGGTATCTGTGCTAATTTCAATCTCTGGTTTTATGCAGCACCCCAACTCACCTTTCCCCTTAAGCAAGCATAAGTTGGTTTTCTACATTTGAGACCCTATTCTGTTTTGTAATTCAGTTCCTGTGTAGCCAAGTTTACATTCCATATATTAGTGATATCTTATGATGTTTCTTTTTCTGTGTGACTTATTTCACTTAGAATCATCGTACCTGAATCCACTCATTATGCTGCTATGGGCCTGATGACATAGATTTCATTGCTGAGTGATATTTCATTGTACGTTAGTATCACAACTTCTTTATCCATTTTTCGCTTTCTGCGATATTGAACTTGTACCGTAAATGAGGTTCTTGTAAACAGAGCCATCCCAAACTTTGGTGTGGCTGTGTCTTTTTCATTTTAATTTCCCTAAGCTATAGGACCATAAGTGGAAGTGCCCTAGGCTCTGTTGCTTTGTTTTTTAGATGTTTCAGGAAACACCATACACTTCTCCAGAGTGGCTGTTGGCAATTTACATCCCGCCCATCAGCCTAACTAGGCTCCCAGTTCTCCATGGCCTGTCCTGCCTTTCTGGATTTTACACTTTTTTCAGATGGCCCTTTTGACCGGGGGGCAGTGAGACTTCATTGTAGTGCAGATTTCCTTTGCAAGCTTGCTTGGTTGGCCAAAAAGGGCGTATGCGTTTTTTCCTGAATATATTCAGGAAAAAACGCATACGCCCTTTTTGGCCAAGTGCATCATTGTGGACGTTCTGCCTCTTTTCCTATGCTTTACATGCAATTCCAGTCTACCTCCTGAAATCGGTTTCCTGCAATTCTGCCCCGCTTTCAAGTCCTCTTGGCAGCCTTACTTCAATATATTTTTGGACGATAGCTGTCATTTATAACTCTGCAGGTTTGTGAATGACAGAGCCCCTGAGCTCATTTCTTCGACTTGCTTTCTTGTGAGCTGGCCGCAACACCGCAGGATTGCTTCAGGCCCTAGGGTGTTTCCGGCATGGCTCGCTGAGCCTTTGGTTAATTCCTCTTCCTGGTGGGAAATGAGAGTTAAATTTGCCCGTCCAGACACCTCCAGCTAGTCTCTCATTGGTTCGCCTATTCCTGTTCATTTTCCGCAGAAATTGCAAACTGGGCCAAACAGGAGGTTAAAGGCACTGAGTCTCCAAGTGGGGAGAGTGTTAGTAAAGCGTCTGGAATGTTGCACCCGAGTACCAGGGGACGAAAGGTGAGACACATTTGAACACGTTTCCCGATCACACGGTGGATCATACTCTGGGTTCCACATGCATGTTTTAGCTGAAGGAAGAATCCCTTAAACCTGGAGAGTTGAGAACCGTGGAATGGGTACCATGCAATATGACTTCAAAGGGTCTGCATTTGCTCACCGAACCTCACCAATCCTATCCCTGCTGCGTTTATGCCGCTGTACACACGCTTGATTCTCTTTCGGAGACATATAAATCCATAGGTTTTAAGATTCTTACTAGTCAGGTATATTCTTAGGCGTTTAATATGGGGTGTTGAGTCCACTTCGTTGAGCAAGCAGTAGCTCTTGTCTATTACATATTTGGCTTATGGAAAGGTATCTGTGCTAATTTCAATCTCTGGTTTTATGTAGCACCCCAACTCACCTTTCCCCTTAAGCAAGCATAAGTTGGTTTTCTACATTTGAGACCCTATTCTGTTTTGTAATTCAGTTCCTGTGTAGCCAAGTTTACATTCCGTGTAGTAGTGATAACTTATGATGTTTCTTTTTCTGTGTGACTTATTTCACTTAGAATCATCGTACCTGAATCCACTCATTATGCTGCTACTGGCCTGATGACATAGAGTTCATTGCTGTGTGATATTTCATTGTACGTTAGTACCACAACTTCTTTATCCATTTTTCGCTTTCTGCGATATTGAACTTGTACCGTAAATGAGGTTCTTGTAAACAGAGCCATCCCAAACTTGGGGTGGCTGTGTCTTTTTGATTTTAATTTCCCTAAGCTATAGGACCATAAGTGGAAGTGCCCTAGGCTCTGTTGCTTTGTTTTTTAGATGTTTCAGGAAACACCATACACTTCTCCAGAGTGGCTCTTGGCAATTTACATCCCACCCATCAGCCTAACTAGGCTCCCAGTTCTCCATGGCCTGTCCTGCCTTTCTGGATTTTACACTTTTTTCAGATGGCCCTTTTGACCGGGGGGCAGTGAGACTTCATTGTAGTGCAGATTTCCTTTGCAAGCTTGCTTGGTTGGCCAAAAAGGGCGTATGCATTTTTTCCTGAATATATTCAGGAAAAAATGCATACGCCCTTTTTGGCCAAGTGCATCATTGTGGACGTTCTGCCTGTTTTCCTATGCTTTACATGCAATTCCAGTCTACCTCCTGAAATCGGTTTCCTGCAATTCTGCACCGCTTTCAAGTCCTCTTGGCAGCCTTACTTCAATATATTTTTGGACGATAGCTGTCATTTATAACTCTGCAGGTTTGTGAATGACAGTGCCCCTGAGCTCCTTTCTTCGACTCGCTTTCTTGTGAGCTGGCCGCAACATCGCAGGATTGCTTCAGGCCCTAGTGTGTTTCCGGCATGGCTCGCTGAGCCTTTGGTTAATTCCTCTTCCTGGTGGGAAATGAGAGTTAAATTTGCCCGTCCAGACACCTCCAGCTAGTGTCTCATTGGTTCTCCCTATTCCTGTTCATTTTCCGCAGAAATTGCAAACTGGGCCAAACAGGAGGTTAAAGGCACTGAGTCTCCAAGTGGGGAGAGTGTTAGTAAAGCGTCTGGAATGTTGCACCCGAGTACCAGGGGACGAAAGGTGAGACACATTTGAACACGTTTCCCGATCACACGGTGGATCATACTCTGGGTTCCACATGCATGTTTTAGCTGAAGGAAGAATCCCTTAAACCTGGAGAGTTGAGAACCGTGGAATGGGTACCATGCAATATGACTTCAAAGGGTCTGCATTTGCTCACCGAACCTCACCAATCCTATCCCTGCTGCGTTTATGCCGCTGTACACACGCTTGATTCTCTTTCGGAGACATATAAATCCATAGGTTTTAAGATTCTTACTAGTCAGGTATATTCTTAGGCGTTTAATATGGGGTGTTGAGTCCACTTCGTTGAGCAAGCAGTAGCTCTTGTCTATTACATATTTGGCTTATGGAAAGGTATCTGTGCTAATTTCAATCTCTGGTTTTATGTAGCACCCCAACTCACCTTTCCCCTTAAGCAAGCATAAGTTGGTTTTCTACATTTGAGACCCTATTCTGTTTTGTAATTCAGTTCCTGTGTAGCCAAGTTTACATTCCGTGTAGTAGTGATAACTTATGATGTTTCTTTTTCTGTGTGACTTATTTCACTTAGAATCATCGTACCTGAATCCACTCATTATGCTGCTACTGGCCTGATGACATAGAGTTCATTGCTGTGTGATATTTCATTGTACGTTAGTACCACAACTTCTTTATCCATTTTTCGCTTTCTGCGATATTGAACTTGTACCGTAAATGAGGTTCTTGTAAACAGAGCCATCCCAAACTTGGGGTGGCTGTGTCTTTTTGATTTTAATTTCCCTAAGCTATAGGACCATAAGTGGAAGTGCCCTAGGCTCTGTTGCTTTGTTTTTTAGATGTTTCAGGAAACACCATACACTTCTCCAGAGTGGCTCTTGGCAATTTACATCCCACCCATCAGCCTAACTAGGCTCCCAGTTCTCCATGGCCTGTCCTGCCTTTCTGGATTTTACACTTTTTTCAGATGGCCCTTTTGACCGGGGGGCAGTGAGACTTCATTGTAGTGCAGATTTCCTTTGCAAGCTTGCTTGGTTGGCCAAAAAGGGCGTATGCATTTTTTCCTGAATATATTCAGGAAAAAATGCATACGCCCTTTTTGGCCAAGTGCATCATTGTGGACGTTCTGCCTGTTTTCCTATGCTTTACATGCAATTCCAGTCTACCTCCTGAAATCGGTTTCCTGCAATTCTGCACCGCTTTCAAGTCCTCTTGGCAGCCTTACTTCAATATATTTTTGGACGATAGCTGTCATTTATAACTCTGCAGGTTTGTGAATGACAGTGCCCCTGAGCTCCTTTCTTCGACTCGCTTTCTTGTGAGCTGGCCGCAACATCGCAGGATTGCTTCAGGCCCTAGTGTGTTTCCGGCATGGCTCGCTGAGCCTTTGGTTAATTCCTCTTCCTGGTGGGAAATGAGAGTTAAATTTGCCCGTCCAGACACCTCCAGCTAGTGTCTCATTGGTTCTCCCTATTCCTGTTCATTTTCCGCAGAAATTGCAAACTGGGCCAAACAAGAGGTTAAAGGCACTGAGTCTCCAAGTGGGGAGAGTGTTAGTAAAGCGTCTGAAATGTTGCACCCGAGTACCAGGGGACGAAAAGTGAGACACATTTGAACACGTTTCCCGATCACACCGTGGATCATACTCTGGGTTCCACATGCATGTTTTAGCTGAAGGAAGAATCCCTTAAACCTGGAGAGTTGAGAACCGTGGAATGGGTACCATGCAATATGACTTCAAAGGGTCTGCATTTGCTCACCGAACCTCACCAATCCTATCCCTGCTGCGTTTATGCCGCTGTACACATGCTTGATTCTCTTTCGGAGACATATAAATCCATAGGTTTTAAGATTCTTACTAGTCAGGTATATTCTTAGGCGTTTAATATGGGGTGTTGAGTCCACTTCGTTGAGCAAGCAGTAGCTCTTGTCTATTACATATTTGGCTTATGGAAAGGTATCTGTGCTAAGTTCAATCTCTGATTTTATGTAGCAACCCAACTCACCTTTCCCCTAAGGAAGCATAAGTTGGTTTTCTACATTTGAGACCCTATTCTGTTTTGTAATTCTGTTCCTGTGTAGCCATGTTTACATTCCGTGTAGTAGTGATATCTTATGATGTTTCTTTTTCTGTGTGACTTATTTCACTTAGAATCGTCGTACCTGAATCCACTCATTATGCTGCTACTGGCCTGATGACATAGATTTCATTACTGAGTGATATTGCATTGTACGTAAGTACCACAACTTCTTTATACATTTCTCGCTTTCTGCGATATTGAACTTGTACTGTAAACGAGGTTCTTGTAAACAGAGCCGTCCCAAACTTTGGGGTGGCTGTGTCTTTTTGATTTTAATTTCTCTAAGCTATAGGACCATAAGTGGAAGTGCCCTAGGCTCTGTTGCTTTGTTTTTTAGATGTTTCAGGAAACACCATACACTTCTCCAGAGTGGCTGTTGGCAATTTACATCCCGCCCATCAGCATAAGAGGGCTCCCAGTTCTCCATGGCCTGTCCTGCCTTTCTGGATTTTACACTTTATTCAGGTGGCCCTTTTGACCGGGGGGCAGTGAGACTTCATTGTAGTGCAGATTTCCTTTGCAAGCTTGCTTGGTTGGCCAAAAAGTGCGTATGCGTTTTTTCCTGAATATATTCAGGAAAAAACGCATACGCCCTTTTTGGCCAAGTGCATCATTGTGGACGTTCTGCCTCTTTTCCTATGCTTTACATGCAATTCCAGTCTACCTCCTGAAATCGGTTTCCTGCAATTCTGCCCCGTTTTCAAGTCCTCTTGGCAGCCTTACTTCAATATATTTTTGGACGATAGCTGTCATTTATAACTTTGCAGGTTTGTGAATGACAGAGCCCCTGAGCTCATTTCTTCGACTCGCTTTCTTGTGAGCTGGCCGCAACACCGCAGTATTGCTTCAGGCCCTAGTTTGGTTCCGGCATGGCTCGCTGAGCCTTTTGTTAATTCCACTTCCTGCTGGGAAATGAGAGTTAAATTTACCCGTCCAGACACCTCCAGCTACTCTCTCATTGGTTCTCCCTATTCCGGTTCCTTTTAAGCAGAAATTGCAAACTGGGCCAAACAGGAGGTTAAAGGCACTGACTCTCCAAGTGGGGAGAGTGTTAGTAAAGCGTCTGGAATGTTGCACCCAAGTACCAGGGACGAAAACTGAGACACATTTGAACACATTTCCCGATCACACAGTGGATCATACTCTGGGTTCCACATTCATGTTTTAGCTGAAGGAAGAATTCCTTAAACCTGGAGAGTTGAGACCCATGGAATGGGTACCATGCAATATGACTTCAAAGGGTCTGCATTTGCTCACCGAACCTCACCAATCCTATCACTGCTGCGTTTATGTCGCTGTACACACACTGGATTCTCTTTTGGAGACATATACATTCATAGGTTTTAAGATTCTTACTAGTCAGGTATATTCTTAGGCGTTTAATATTGGGTGTTGTGTCCACTTCCTTGAGCAAGGAGTAGCTCTTGTCTATTACATATTTGGCTTATGGAACGGTATCTGTGCTAATTTCAATCTCTGGTTTTATGCAGCACCCCAACTCACCTTTCCCCTTAAGCTAGCATAAGTTGGTTTTCTACATTTGAGACCCTGTTCTGTTTTGTAATTGAGTTCCTGTGTAGCCAAGTTTACATTCCGTGTAGTAGTGATATCTTATGATGTTTCTTTTTCTGTGTGACTTATTTCACTTAGAATCATCGTACCTGAATCCACTCATTATGCTGCTACAGGCCTGATGATATAGATTTCATTGCTGAGTGATATTGCATTGTACGTAAGTACCACAACTTTTTTATCCATTTTTCGCTTAATGTGATATTGAACTTGTACCATAAATGAGGTTCTTGTAAACAGAGCCGTCCCAAACTTTGGGGTGGCTGTGTCTTTTTGATTTTAATTTTGCTAAGCTATAGGACCATAAGTGGAAGTGCCCTAGGCTCTGTTGCTTTGTTTTTTAGATGTTTCAGGAAACACCATACACTTCTCCAGTGTGGCTGTTGGCAATTTACCTCCCGCCCATCTGCATAACTAGGCTCCCAGTTCTCCATGGTCTGTCCTGCCTTTCTGGATTTTACACTTTTTTCAGATGGCCCTTTTGACCAGGGGGAAGTGAGACTTCATTGTAGTGCAGATTTCCTTTGCAAGCTTGCTTGGTTGGCCAGAAAGGGCATATGCGTTTCTTCATGAATATACTCAGGAAAAAACTCATAAGCCCTTTTTGTCCAAGTGCATCATTGTCGATGTTCTGAGTCTTTTCATATGTTTTCAAGGCAATTCCAGTCTACCTCCTGAAATCGGTTTCCTGCAATTCTGCCTTGCTGTCAGTGCCTCTTCATAGCCTTACCTCAATATACTTTTGGAAAATAGTTGGCCTTTATAACTCTGCAGGTTTTTGAATTGCAGTGGCCCTTAGCTCCATTTTTCAGCTCTTATTTTTGTGATCTTGCCTCATATCCACAGGATTTCTTCAGGCCCTATACTTCTTCTGGGATGCCTTGCTCTGCCTTTGGTTAATTCTTCTTCCTGATGTGAAATTAGAGTGACATGTGCCCATTGAAACCACTACTGCTATATTCTCACTGGTTCACCCTATTCCCATTCATCCTCCGCACTAACTGTAGACTGTGCGATACCGGAACTTAAAGGCATTGACTCTCCATGTGGAGATGTTGTTAGTAAAGTGGCTGGAATGTTGATCCGGAGCCTCAGGAAAGGAAAATGAGGTGCGTTTTAGAAACCTTTCCCGATCATATGGTATACCATCCGCTGGATTTCCCATGCATGGTTTAGCTGTAGGAAGATTCCCTTCAACCTGGAGTGTTGGGACCCTTGGAATGAGTAGCATGAAGTATTGCATTAAACTTTCGGCAGTTGCTCACCAAAGCTCACCAATGCTCTCAGCCCCAAGTGTCCAGCCTTATGTCTTATCCAGCTGTGGGTTTATATGTGGTCATTCCAGGTTGCATCACAGCCCCTGAGCGAATTTTGTAAGAATTTTTCTCTCTTTCATTGTTTCTGCGTTTTGATTTTAAAATTTATTTCTATAATGGGGTTTAGCTCATTTTCACTGCTGTGTTTGTTCCGCTCTGCACACACTTGATTCCCTTATGGAGATATATCAATACATGGGTTTTAAGATTCTTATTACTCAGATATATTTCTCTGTGGTGTATAGGGTGTGTTGAGGCCAGTTCATTGAGCAAGGTGTAGATCTTGTCTAATACCTATTTGATTTATTGAACGGTATCTGTGCTAATTTCAAACTCTGGTTTTATGCATCACCCCACCTCTCCTTTCCCCTTAAGCTGACATAAGTGTGTTTTCTAAATGTGAGACACTGTTCTGTTTTGTAATTCATTTTTTGTGCAGCCATATTTATCCTCCCTCTATAAGTGATATCTTATGATATGTTTCTTTTTCTGTTTGACTTATTTCAAGTAGTATTATCAGACCTAAATCCACTCTTTATCCTTCTACTAGCCTTATTACATTGATTTCATGGTGAAGAGATATTCCATTGTACATAAGTACCACATCTTCTTTATCCATTGTTCTCTTTCCTGGGATATTTAAGGTGTACTGAAGTTGAGGTTCTTGTAAACAGAGTAGCCCTAAACTGTGGTGTGCTTGTGTCTTGTTGATTTTTAGACTTCCCTAGATATACTTCCATGATTGGAAGTGCCCTATGCTCTGTAGCTCTGTTTTTTAGATGATTTAGGAACCACCATACACTTCTCCAGAGTGGCTCTCGGCAGTTCACACACTGTCCATCAGTGTATAAAGGCTCCCTGTTCTCCATGGCCTGTCCTGCATTTCTGGTTTTTACAATTTTTTCGGATGGCCCTTTTGACCGGTGGGAAATGAGACTTCTTTGTTGTGCACATTTGCATTGCTTGCTTGCTTGGTTGCCCATAAAGTGCGTATGCGTTTTTTCCTGGATATATTCAGGAAAAAACGCATACTCCCTTTGGGGCCAACTGCATCATTGTCGAAATTCTGCCGTTTTTCATGTGCTTTAAAGACGAGTCCAATCTATCTCTTGAAATCTGTTTCTTGCAATTCTGTCTTGCATTCAGATCCTCTTCTTTGCCTTACCTCAACATATTTTTGGACGTTAGTTTTCATTTATAACTCTGCGGGTTTGTGAATTGCAGTGACCCTGAGCTCCATTTTTTAAGTTGCTCTTTTGTGAGCTGGCCTCAAAGCCGCAGGATTGCTTCAGGCCCTATTTTGGCACCGGCGAGGCGGGCTGAGCCTTTTTTTAATTCTTATTCTTAATGGGAAATTAGAGTGACATGTGTCCGTCCAAACCCCTACAACTATTCTCTCATTGGTTCCCCCTATTCTCGTTCATCCTCCTCACAATTTGCAAAATGTGTGAAACAGAAGTTTAAATGTGCTGATTCTCTAAGTGGGGAGATTCTAAGTAACGTGGCTGGAATGATGAACAGGAGCACCAGGAGAGGATAAATGAGGTGCATTTTAGACACATCTCCCGATCACATGGTGTACAGTCCTCTGGGTTTTCCATGCATGTTTTAGCTGTAGGAAGATTCCTTGAACCTGCAGATTTGGGACCCATTGAATGGGTACCAGGTAGTATTACTTTAAAGGGTGTGCATTTCCTCACCCAACCTCACATTTCTCTTAGCGCGAACAGTTTCCAGCCTTATGTCTCATCCTGCTGTGGGTCTAGATGTGTTCAATCCATGTTGCATCACCGTCCCTGAGGAAAAGTTGTAAGAGGTTTTCTCTGTCTCTCTGTCGTTTATTTTTTTCAATTTATTACTATATTGGTTACAGCTGATTTTCAAAGCTCTGTTTCTTGCTGCTGTACATCCACTTGATTCACATACAGAGAGACATCAATAAATTCTTTTTCAGATTCTTACCAGTCATAGATATTCTTTTCCGGTGACTTGAGTGTGCTGAGTGCAGTTCTTTTAGCTACCGTGTAGGCCTTGTTGATTATCAGTTTGGTATTTGGAATGGTATCTTTGCTAATTTCAACCTCCTGGATGATGCCTCACCCCTCCCCACCTTTCCCGTTTAGCAGCCTTACGCGTGTTTTCTACATATTTGACTATGTTTTTGTTTTGTAATTTATTTCATGTGTAGCCATTTTGGATTCCACCTTTAAGTGATATCTTATGATATGTGTCTTTTTCTTTTTGAATTATGTCACTTAGAATGATCATACGTACCTCCTCCGGAGTTGTTACAACTGGCCATATTTCATTGATTTCCAGGCTGAGTAATATTCCACTCTACATAAGTACCACATCTTTATCCATTTTTTCCCTCCAGAGACATTTAAGTTATATCCTAGTTGAGGATCTTTTAAACAGAGAGGCAGTAAACATTGGGGTGCCTGTGTCCTCTCGATTTTTGTTTTTCCCAAGATATACGCCCGTGAGTGCAAGTGCCCTATGCTCTGTAGCTCATTTTTTAGATGCTTTAGTAAACACAATACACTTCTCCAGAATGGCCGTTGGCAATATACATTTCCACTATAAGCCTCACAGGGCTCCCTCTTCTCCTTGCCCTGTCCTGCATTTCTGGTGTTTACACTTTATGAGGATGGCTCTTCTGACTGATGCGAAGTGATATCTTTTGTAGTATTGATTTCCAGTGCCCACCTGTTTGGTTGGCTAAAAAAGTGTATGCCCTTTTCTTGAATATATACAGAAAGAAACGCATACAGCCTTTTTGACCAACTGCAATGTTGGCAATGTTCAGCCCCTTTTCTTGTGCTTAATGGCGAGTCCTTTCTACCTCCTCAAATCCCTTTCCTGCCATTCTCCCTTGCTTACCAATCCTTTTCTCTGAATTTCCTCAAGACATTTTTCAGTGACAGATATTTTCAACTCTGCAGTTTCGTGAATTTTACTGCCCCTGAGTTCCATTGTTCAACTTGTGTTTATGGGAACTGGCCACAAAGCAGTGGGATTTCCTCAAGCCCTATACTGTTTCCATGGGCAACCCTAGCCTTTGGTCAATTCGTCTTCCTGATTGGAAATTAGAGTGACATGTGCCTGTCTGAACACCTAGGACTTGTCTCTCATTGTTCCTCATCCTTCTGCTTCATCCTCTGGACAAATTCCAAACTGTATGCAACAGGATGTTGACAGTGCTGACATCTCCAAGTGGGGAGACTGTTAGTAAAGACGCTGGAGGGGTGAACCCGAGCACCAGGAGATGAGGAGATGAGATGCCTTTTCCAAACTCTTCCCGATCAGACGGTATACCATCCTCTGGGTGTGACAGACATGTTTTAGCAGTAGGAAGAGTCTCATTCATGTAAGGAGAACACCAGGGCTTTTTCAAAATCAGTGTCTCCCCGAAACCCAAACTGGGGAATTTTTTAAGCTACGGCTACACATATGTTCATTAAGGGCCTTGGGAAGTAGGCAGAGTCCAAACTTTAGATGATTGAAGTCTTCAGGGTCAGAAGCACTCACCACCGGCTTCCCTTAGGTTACACTTTAACTGTCATTGATAGATGATGTCAATAAAAATATCTATTCTTTTTCCGATTATTTCCCCTTATAGGTTATTGCAAAATATTGAGTGTAGTTCCCTGTGCTATACAGTAGTTCCTTGTTGATGATCTATTTTATACATAGCAGTGTGTATGTGTTAATTCCAAACTGTTAATTTATCCCTCCTCCCACCTTTCCCCTTTGGTAATAATAAATTATAAGATTTTATACTTCTCAGAAATGGGGGAGCTGAAAGAGAGGTATCATTTTCAATGGAAAAGCATTTAAAACAAGGTTGAAGCTTTAACCAAGATTATTAGATGTACATCCTTGGAAAGAAATCACTTCATTTCTCTAATATTGACCTGACAAATAAGACAAACCTTTTCACTGAACTTGCTTATAATAAAGTGATGGAAATATCAAATGGAAGTGTTAGAAACATCTTATTTTACCCGAGCCTTATAAACTGTTCTATGTTAACTACAGTTTGGCTCACACATCTGTTCATTGAAGTTACAATAGTCTCAATTTCTGTTACTGATCCTCCAGAATGAACCCCAACAAGTGTCCCCCTGCCCAGTGTCATTGGGGCCAACAGATCGAGACTGAGTTTGGTTCACAAGCAAAGGAAACTTTATATTTTGATCAGAGAATGGAGAGGTGAGAGCATGCACTACCCCATGGGCTGTGGGCTGGGCTGCTGTGTAGAGTTCCTGTCAGAGTCAGTGGGAGGGAGGGGGCGGAGCTCTCGAGGGCCGGGTTGGCTGCAGCTCAGGCTCTATATCTCGGAGTCTGCACTGGGCCCCAGGAGCTGAGGTGTCGACCCAGCCATTCTGCACTAGGAAATCTGGTCTGAAGTGCCGGGTGTGGAACCTCTGCATGCGGGACCCTAGGAGCACGTGAAATTAGACAAAGCACAAAGGATAAAAAAGGTCAGACTTGACTTTATTGCCCAGATTCTATTTTTATCTCCCAGGGATTTTTCATGGGCTTTGCTGGGGACAAACCCCTCCTCTGCCTTTTGTCCCGTTCCTCATTCTTGGAGTGCTGAGGGTGCAGACCCTTCTTCTGTAACTGCTGAGTGCTGAGTTGGGAGCCCTCATACCAGGGGACGAGGGTCAGAACTTCTCCCCAGCAGCCTCCAGGTGACGTTGATTGGCCCCAGGACCCCTGCCTCCCTGCTCGTCCGCCTGAGCACCAGCATTGGAAGTGTTATAGATTCTAATGACCTTTAAGGGTCCAGGAAAGAGATGTGCAGAGACGCTGTGGGGGCCGGTTTCACCCCGCCCCACATTTGTTCGGCCACCTTAGGCTGACCGTTTCTGCCAGCCTAGATGCTCTGACCAGTAGTCTGCTCTTTCTTCAATTAGGCCCCTGAATTAACGTAAAAACAGCACCAGGTGTCAGAGCCCTGCCCGCTCAACTCCCAGACAGTCCAGGGTCAGTGGTGATCAAGGACCATGATGGCCACTGAGTCAACAGCCTTTTGAAGTAAACAGGAGTCCAGCCGGTCTTATTGGCCACCATCATCACGGTGTCTGTAGGCTTTTCTATGGTGACAGTGTGATATACGGTTCCCCCGCCAAGATTATTATCTCCCCTCCGGGTGCAGTAAGTCCTGCAAGCAGTAGTCTACTCCTTCGGGACACACTATTGTTGTTTTATGAGAGAAACTCCAGGTCAAGTGATGTTCACACGAGTCGTCATGGTGCCCTGCTGCCCCCGGTTATCTCTCTGGATGTTGGAGTTGGAGGGCCTCCTCACTCGAGGTCGGTGTGCCCACGGAGCGAACCCTGCAACTTCAGGGCATGGTTGGTGATTAGGATCACCACGTGGGGTCCTTTTCCCTTAGGAGGGAGGTGGCCTTTTGGGCGGCTGATTTCCAGGTTTTTAGATACCGCCAGTATCTTGGCCAGATGTGGCAGTGGGCCAAGCCCCTTGGTGACTGTAGTTTATCCTACCTGGATGGCATTCTTGCGTTGTTCCATTTCAAGTGGTCCCAGTTTTTGCACTAATTCTCCAATGGCGATTCACCTTTCACCGGGAATGGAAAGGTCAAAGGGTTTAGCTCAATTAGGGAGTTCCAGGGCAAGGGTCTGAATTGACTGCTCTTTCCATTCTTGAAAGGCCACTTCTGGATTCTGTTCAAAAGGATCATCATCTTTTCCTTTCAGTGTTTCATATAGAGGCCCAGCTAGTAGACTGTAGTTAGGGATCCAGAAGCAGCAAACCCTGGCCTCCCCAGGAACCCCTAAGCTGTCTTCTCATTTTAGAAAGGGGTAAGGC
Source organism: Grampus griseus (assembly GCF_964374135.1). Classification (NCBI taxonomy): domain Eukaryota; kingdom Metazoa; phylum Chordata; class Mammalia; order Artiodactyla; family Delphinidae; genus Grampus; species Grampus griseus. The sequence continues at coordinate 145,544 of NW_028133022.1, forward strand.
TGCAAATGGTTTCTTCCCTTTCCTGGGATGGGCTTCTCCGACCTTGTGTGAGAATGAAGCCCAGGCAGGTCACCGCAGTCTGTGATATTTGAGCTTTTTCTTGGACAGCTTCTATCCTTTATTGGCTTGGTAGTTCAGAGGCCTCCTTAGTAGGGCTGGCGATCAGAATGTCGTCTGCATATTGAAGGAGGGTTTCCTTTTCCAGAGGTAGAACTTTTCGGTCTTTAGCTAAGATTTCCCCAAAGATGGTGTGGGAATTCTTTAACCCTTGGGGCAAGACGGCCCGGAAGTATTGTTTTAGTTGTATGTTGAGTCCTGCCACTCACAAGCTAAAATTTCTTGTGACTCTGGGACTAATAGAATACAAAAGAAGGCATCATTGAAGACTAATACAGAATACCATGTCCTGGTGGTTGGTAGAATGACCAGCAGGGTGTAGGAATTAGGAGCAACTGGAGGTATATCCTCGGTGGCTTCACTGACTGTCCTGACATCCTTTACCAGGTCCCCAGCAGCCCATGGGGCTCTCGTGGTCAGGCCAATCCCAGGATATGGAGCTCTCCTGGGCAGGTACCCCACCCCCAACCCAGCCCACGGGGCTCTCGTGGTCAGGCCCCTCCCAGGATACAGAGCTACCCTTGCAGGTACCGTGGCAGGGCTGGGCACACAGGAACCGTGCACATAGCCCTCATTGAAGAGCACCCCCATCTCACCTGTCTCTCAGAGCTGACACAGAGCACCTCAGAGCAGGACTTGAACTAACAAACAGCAGCTCCGACAGGTCTGTGACCCTGGGCATCACTCTGTGTGGCCTCCCTCCACCTGGTCTTCCAGAGACTTCCACTGCACCCGGGGCACCAGGCCTCTGTCTCCAACCACCACCCACCCCTCCTCTCCCTGACTCCTGGGTTCCTCTCATTAGGAGAGGGTTTTCTTGAAGTTGTCTCCCACTCATGGGCCAGATAAAATGATTAGAAAACAAGCCAAAGCTGCAGCCCCTTGTCTATCCTGTCTCTCAGGAGCCCACACCTGTTCCTTGGACCTGGCCGGTTCAGCAAGTTCCATTTTCTGCAACTGTGAGCCCCTGAGGGGTGATGATTGGCTGACCTGGGCAGCCTTACGGTGTCGGCCAGCCCTCCCCAGGTGTGCCTGGGTTGAGATCAATATAAATACCACTCCAGGCAGCAAGAGCCCCTGCAGCTGTGTCTGACGCCATTTTCTCTGCCCTGTCAGCAGTCTCGGGGCTGGGCTGGTGGGAGGGAGTGAGAGGCCACGGCTTTGTGGGTGGCCCAGTGTGAATGGGGCTCTGCTGGACTTTCTGCAGCAGTTGCCAGGCTGCCACCTGCTAAAGAAGAGGATGTGTCACCCATACCTGCTGCTGGAGTTTCTCCCTGGGCAGAGGTGAGGAAGGAAAAAAGCAGTGGGGGCAGGGACAGGACGGGTATCTCAGGCAGGGAAATGGAAATCTTCCAGAAGAGCATCCAGGGCCAGGACCATCCTGTCTGGCCTGCAGGCACCAAGTCAGCTGGCATGCTGTCACTCGTGTGGCTCCATGGCCCTTCCTCTAGGCTTTCAAGTCCTTGTATATATTCAGGTGTTTTACCTGGGAAGGGTGGGAACAGTTCAGCAGCAACTGGCCTGGGGCTCAGCTCACGTTTACTCACAGATGCCTCGGCACGGTGCCCCAGCTTTGCAATGAGGACGCTTGTTGTGTGGGGGCTGCTGGCTGAATGGGAGACGATTCCCCACCACTGACCAACTTCAGAATTGTTTACAACTGGAGCAAGTGCCCTGATACGGTTTTCCTCTGAGTAACTGGTGGGTTCTGTTTTTTTTTTTTCTCTTTTTCGTTTTTGGTTCAAGGTAGATTTTATTCCTCTTTTTTGTATTTACAGATATAAGCATGGAAATAATTTATTCATATAAATACCTGTATGTGAAGGGAATAATTGTTTTTTCTGTTTTATTTTTTAAATTTTATTTCTTTTTAATTTTGAATTTTATTTTATATTTTTATACAGCAGGTTCTTATTGGTTATCTATTTTATACATATAAATGTTTACATGCCAATCCCAATCTCTCAACTCCTCCCACCACCACCCCCCCAAGAGCTTTCCCCCCTTGTTGTCCATACGATTGTTGTCTACATCTGTTGCTCTAGTTATGCCTTGCAAAACGGTTAATCTGTACAGTTTTTCTAGGTTCCACATATATGCATGAATATACAAGATTTGTTTTTCTCTTTCTGACTTACTTCACTCTGTATGACAGTCTCTAGATCCATCGACGTCTCTACAAATGACCCAATTTCATTCCTTTCATGGCTTAGTAATATTCCATTTTATATATGTACCACATCTTTATGCATTCGTCTGTCTGTGGGCATTTAGGTTGCTTCCATTACCTCAATATTGTAAATAGTGATGCAATGAACATTGCGGTGAATGTCTCTTTTTGATTTATGGTTTTGTCTGGGTATATGTCCAGTACTGGGATTGCTGTATCATATGGTAATTCTATTATTAGTTTCTTAAGAAACTCCATATTGTTCTCCATAGTGACTGTATCAATTTATATTCCCAACAATAGTGGAAGAGGCTTCCTTTTCTCCACACCCTTTCCAGCACTTGTTGTTTGTAGATTTTCAGATGATGCCCATTCTAACAGGTGTGAGGTGATACCTCATTGTTGAGTCAATTTCCTTGAGCAAGGGGTAGGTCTTGTCTATTACATATTTGGCTTATGGAACGGTATCTGGGCTAATTTCAATCTCTGGTTTTATGCAGCACCCCAACTCACCTTTCCCCTTAAGCAAGCATAAGTTGGTTTTCTAAACTTGAGACCCTGTTCTGTTTTGTAATTCAGTTCATGTGTAGCCAAGTTTACATTCCGTGCATTAGTGATACCTTATGATGTTTCTTTTTCTGTGTGACTTATTTCACTTAGAATCATCGTGCCTCAATCCACTCATTATGCTGGTACAGGCCTGGTGACACAGATTTCATTGCTGAGTGGTATTCTTTTGTACTTAAGTACCGCAACTTCTTTATCAATTATTTGTTCTCTGGGATATTTAACTTGTACCGTAGAAGAAGATCCTGTAAACAGAGCCATCCCAAATTTTGGGGTGGCTGTGTCTTTTTGATTTTAATTTCCCTAAGCTATAGGACCATAAGTGGAAATGCCCTAGACTCTGTTGCTTTGTTTTTCAGATGTATCAGGAAACACCATACACTTCTCCAGAGTGGCTCTTGGCAATTTACATCCCGCCCATCAGCCTAACTAGGCTCCCAGTTCTCCATGGCCTGTCCTGCCTTTCTGGATTTTACACTTTTTTCAGATGGCCCTTTTGACCGGGGGGCAGTGAGACTTCATTGTAGTGCAGATTTCCTTTGCAATCTTGCTTGGTTGGCCAAAAAGGGCGTATGCGTTTTTTCCTGAATATATTCAGGAAAAAACGCATACGCCCTTTTTGGCCAAGTGCATCATTGTGGACGTTCTGCCTCTTTTCCTACGCTTTACATGCAATTCCAGTCTACCTCCTGAAATCGGTTTCCTGCAATTCTGCCCCGCTTTCAAGTCCTCTTGGCAGCCTTACTTCAATATATTTTTGGACGATAGCTGTCATTTATAACTCTGCAGGTTTGTGAATGACAGTGCCCCTGAGCTCCTTTCTTCGACTCGCTTTCTTGTGAGCTGGCCGCAACACCGCAGCATTGCTTCAGGCCCTAGGGTGTTTCCGGCAAGGCTCGCTGAGCCTTTGGTTAATTCCTCTTCCTGGTGGGAAATGAGAGTTAAATTTGCCCGTCCAGACACCTCCAGCTAGTCTCTCATTGGTTCTCCCTATTCCTGTTCATTTTCCGCAGAAATTGCAAACTGGGCCAAACAGGAGGTTAAAGGCACTGAGTCTCCAAGTGGGGAGAGTGTTAGTAAAGCGTCTGGAATGTTCCACTCGAGTACCAGGGGACGAAAACTGAGACACATTTGAACACGTTTCCGGATCACACGGTGGATCATACTCTTGGTTCCACATGCATATTTTAGCTGAAGGAAGGATCCCTTAAACCTGGAGAGTTGAGAACCATGGAATGGGTACCATGCAATATGACTTCAAAGGGTCTGCATTTGCTCACCGAACCTCACCAATCGTATCACTGCTGCGATTAGGCCGCTGTACACACGCTTGATTCTCTTTCGGAGACATATAAATCCATAGGTTTTAAGAGTCTTACTAGTCAGGTATATTCTTAGGCGTTTAATATGGGGTGTTGAGTCCACTTCGTTGAGCAAGTAGTAGCTCTTTTCTATTACATATTTGGCTTATGGAAAGGTATCTGTGCTAATTTCAATCTCTGGTTTTTTGCAGCACCCCAACTCACCTTTCCCCTTAAGCAAGCATAAGTTGGTTTTCTACATTTGAGACCCTATTCTGTTTTGTAATTCAGTTCCTGTGTAGCCAAGTTTACATTCCGTGTATTAGTGATATCTTATGATGTTTCTTTTTCTGTGTGACTTATTTCACTTAGAGTCATCGTACCTGAATCCACTCATTATGCTGCTACTGGCCTGATGACATAGATTTCATTGCTGAGTGATATCGCATTGTACATACGTACCACAACTTCTTTATCCATTTTTCGCTTTCTGCGATATTGAACTTGTACCGTAAACGAGTTTCTTGTAAACAGAGCCGTCCCAAACTTTCGGGTGGCTGTGTCTTTTTTATTTTAATTTCCCTAATCTATAGGACCATAAGTGGAAGTGCGTTAGGCTCTGTTGTTTTGTTTTTTAGATGTTTCAGGAAACACCATACACTACTCCAGAGTGGCTGTTGGCAATTTACATCCCGCCCATCAGCATAACAAGGCTCCCAGTTCTCCATGGCCTGTCCTGCCTTTCTGGATTTTACACTTTTTTCAGATGGCCCTTTTGACCGGGGGGGCAGTGAGACTTCATTGTAGTGCAGATTTCTTTGCAAGCTTGCTTGGTTGGCCAAAAAGGGCGTATGCGTTTTTTCCTGAATATATTCAGGAAAAAACGCATACGCCCTTTTTGGCCAAGTGCATCATTGTGGTCGTTCTGCCTCTTTTCCTATGCTTCACATGCAATTCCAGTCTACCTCCTGAAATCGGTTTCCTGCAATTCTGCCCCGTTTTCAAGTCCTCTTGGCAGCCTCACTTCAATATATTTTTGGACGATAGCTGTCATTTATAACTCTGCAGATTTCTCAATTACAGTGACCCTAAGCTCCTTTCTTCAACTCGCTTTCTTGTGAGCTGGCCGCAACACCGCAGGATTGCTTCAGGCCCTAGTGTGGTTCCTGGATGGCACGCTGAGCCTTTGGTTAATTCCTCTTCCTGGTGGGAAATGAGAGTTACATTTGCCCGTCCAGACAACTCCAGCTAGTCTCTCATTGGTTCTCCCTATTCCTGTTCATTTTCCGCAGAAATTGCAAACTGGACCAAACAGGAGTTTAAAGGCACTGACTCTCCAAGTGGGGAGAGTGTTAGTAAAGCGTCTGGAATGTTGCACCCGAGTACCAGGGGACGAAAACTGAGACACATTTGAACATGTTTCCCGATCACACGGTGGAGCATACTCTGGGTTCCACATTCATGTTTTAGCTGAAGGAAAAATCCTTTATACCTGGAGAGTTGAGACCCATGGAATGGGTACCATGCAATATGACTTCAAAGGGTCTGCATTTGCTCACTGAACCTCACCAATCCTATTACTGCTTCGTTTAGGTCGCTGTACACACGCTTGATTCTCTTTCGGAGACATATAAATCCACAGGTTTTAAGATTCTTACTAGTCAGCTATATTCTTAGGCGTTTAATATGGGGTATTGAGTCCACTTCGTTGAGCAAGCAGTAGCTCTTGTCTATTACATATTTGGCTTATGGAAAGGTATCTGTGCTAATTTCAATCTCTGGTTTTATGCAGCACCCCAACTCACCTTTCCCCTTAAGCAAGCATAAGTTGGTTTTCTGCATTTGATATACTGTTCTGTTTTGTAATTCAGTTCCTGTGTAGATAAGCTTACATTCCGTGTATTAGTGATATCTTATGATGTTTCTTTTTCTGTGTGACTTATTTCACTTAGAATCATCGTACCTGAATCCACTCATTATGCTGCTATGGGCCTGATGACATATATTTCATTGCTGAGTGATATTGCATTGTACGTTAGTACCACAACTTCTTTATCCATTTTTCGCTTTCTGTGATATTGAACTTGTACCGTAAACGAGGTTCTTGTAAACAGAGCCATTTCAAACTTTGGGGTGGCTGTGTCTTTTTGATTTTAATTTCCCTAAGCTATAGGACCATATGTGGAAGTGCCCTAGGCTCTCTTGCTTTGTTTTTTAAATGTTTCAGAAAACACCATACACTTCTCCAGAGTGGCTGTTTGCAATTTACATCCCGCCCATCAGCCTAACTAGGCTCCCAGTTCTCCATGGCCTGTCCTGCCTTTCTGGATTTTACACTTTTTTCAGATGGCCCTTTTGACCGGGGGGGCAGTGAGACTTCATTGTAGTGCAGATTTCCTTTGCAAGCTTGCTTGGTTGGCCAAAAAGGGCGTATGCGTTTTTTCCTGAATATATTCAGGAAAAAACGCATACGCCATTTTTGGCCAAGTGCATCATTGTGTACGTTCTGCCTCTGTTCCTATGCTTTACATGCAATTCCAGTCTACCTCCTGAAATCGGTTTCCTGCAATTCTGCCCCGCTTTCAAGTCCTCTTGGCAGGCTTACTTCAATATATTTTTGGACGATAGCTGTCATTTAGAACTCTGCAGGTTTGTGAATTACAGGGCCCCTGAGCTCCTTTCTTCAACTCGCTTTCTTGTGAGCTGGCCGCAACCCTGCAGGATTGCTTCAGGCCCTAGTGTGGTACTGGCATGGCACACTGAGCCTTTTGTTAATTCCTCTTCCTGGTGGGAAATGAGAGTTAAATTTGCCCGTCCAGACACCTCCAGCTAGTCTCTCATTGGTTCTCCCTATTCCTGTTCCTTTTCCGCAGAAATTGCCAACTGGGCCAAACAGGAGGTTAAAGGCACTGACTCTCCAAGTGGGGAGAGTGTTAGTAAAGCGTCTGGAATGTGGCACCCGAGTACCAGGGGACGAAAACTGAGACACATTTGAACACGTTTCCCGATCACACGGTGGATCATACTCTGGGTTCAACATGCATGTTTTAGCTGAAGGAAGAATCCCTTAAACCTGGAGAGTTGAGATCCATGGAATGTGTACCATACAATATGACTTCAAAGGGTCTGCATTTGCTCACCGAACCTCACCAATCGTATCACTGCTGCATTTATGCCGGTCTACACACGCTTGATTCTCTTTCGGAGACATATAAATCCATAGGTTTTAAGATTCTTACTAGTCAGGTATATTCTTAGGAGTTTAATATGGGGTGTTGAGTCCACTTCGTTGAGCAAGCAGTAGCTCTTGTCTATTACATATTTGTCTTATGGAAAGGTATCTGTGTTAATTTCAATCTCTGGTTTTATGCAGCACCCGAACTCACCTTTCCCCTTAAGCAAGCATAAGTTGGTTTTCTACATTTGAGACCCTATTCTGTTTTGTAATTTAGTTCCTGTGTAGCCAAGTTTACATTCTGTGTATTAGTGATACCTTATAATGTTTCTTTTTCTGTGTGACTTATTTCACTTAGAATCATCGTACCTGAATCAACTCATTATGCTGCTTCTGGCCTGATGACATAGATTTCATTGCTGAGTGATATTGCATTGTACGTAAGTACCACAACTTCTTTATCCATTTTTCGCTTTCTGCGATATTGAACTTGTACCGTAAACGAGGTTCTTGTAAACAGCGCCGTCCCAAACTTTGGGGTGGCTGTGTCTTTTTTATTTTAATTTCCCTAATCTATAGGACCATAAGTGGAAGTGCCCTAAGCTCTGTTGCTTTGTTTTTTAGATGTTTCAGGAAACACCATACACTTCTCCAGAGTGGCTGTTGGCAATTTACATCCCGCCCATCAGCGTAACAAGGCTCCCAGTTCTCCATGGCCTGTCCTGCCTTTCTGCATTTTACACTTTTTTCAGATGGCCCTTTTGACCGGGGGGCAGTGAGACTTCATTGTAGTGCAGATTTCCTTTGCAAGCTTGCTTGGTAGGCCAAAAAGGGCGTATGCGTTTTTTCCTGAATATATTCAGGAAAAAACGCATACGCCCTTTTTGGCCAAGTGCATCATTGTGGACGTTCTGCCTCTTTTCCTATGCTTTACATGCAATTCCAGTCTACCTCCTGAAATCGGTTTCCTGCAATTCTACCCCACTTTCAAGTCCTCTTGGCAGCCTTACTTCAATATATTTTTGGACGATAGCTGTCATGTATAACTCTGCAGGTTTGTGAATTACAGTGACCCTGAGCTCCTTTCTTCAACTCGCTTTCTTGTGAGCTGGCCGCAACAGCGCAGGATTGCTTCAGGCCCTAGTGTGGTTCTGGCCTGGCATGTAGAGCCTTTGGTTAATTCCTCTTCCTGGATGGGAAATTAGAGTTAAATTTGCCCGTACAGACACCTCCAGCTAGTCTCCCATTGGTTCTCCCTATTCCTTTTCATTTTCCGCAAAAATTGCAAACTGGGCCAAACAGGAGGTTAAAGGCACTGACTCTCCAAGTGGGTAGAGTGTTAATAAAGTGTCTGGAATGTTGCACCCGAGTACCAGGGGAGGAAAAGTGAGACACGTTTGAACACGTTTCCCATTCACATGTTGGATCATACTCTGGGTTCCACATGCATGTTTTAGCTGAAGGAAGAATCTCTTAAACCTGGAGAGTTGAGACCCATGGAATGGGTACCATGCAATATGACTTCAAAGGGTCTTCATTTGCTCACCGATCCTCACCAATCTGATCACTGGTGCATTTATGCCGCTGTACACACGCTTGATTCTCTTTCACAGACATATAAATCCATAGGTTTTAAGATTCTTACTAGTCAGGTATATTCTTTGGCATTTAATATGGCGTGTTGAGTCCAGTTCGTTGAGCAAGGAGTAGCTCTTTTCTATTACATATTTGGCTAATGGAACGGTATCTGTGGTAACTTCAATCTCTGGTTTTATGCAGCACCCCAACTCACCTTTCCCCTTAAGCAAGCATAAGTTGGTTCTACATTTGAGAACCTGTTCTGTTTTGCATTTCAGTTCCTGTGTAGCCAAGTTTACATTCCGTGTAGTAGTGATATCTTATGATGTATCTTTTTCTCTGTGACTTATTTCACTTAGAATCATCGTACCTGAATCCACTCATTATGCTGCTACGGGCCTGATGACATAGATTTCATTGCTGAGTGATATTGCATTGTACATAAGTACCACAACATCTTTATCCATTTTTTGCTTTCTGTGATATTGAACTTGTACCGTAAATGAGGTTCTTGTAAGCAGAGCCTCCAAACTTTGGGGTGGCTGTGTCTTTTTGATTTTAATTTCCCTAAGCTATAGGACCATAAGTGGAAGTGCCCTAGGCTCTGTTGCTTTGTTTTATAGATGTTTCAGGAAACACCATACACTTCTCCAGAGTGGCTGTTGGCAATTTACATCCCGCCCATCAGCATAACAAGGCTCCCAGTTCTCCATGGCCTGTCCTGCCTTTCTGGATTTTACACTTTTTTCAGATGGCCCTTTTGACCCGGGGGCAGTGAGACTTCATTGTAGTGCAGATTTCCTTTGCAAGTTTGCTTGGTTGGCCAAAAAGTGCTTATGCTTTTTTTCTTGAATATATTCAGGAAAAAACGCATACGCCCTTTTTGGCCAAGTGGATCATTGTGGACGTTCTGCCTCTTTTCCTATGCTTTACATGCAATTCCAGTCTACCTCCTGAAATCGGTTTCCTGCAATTCTACCCCGCTTTCAAGTCCTCTTGGCAGCCTTAATTCAATATATTTTTGGACGATAGCTGTCATGTATAACTCTGCAAGTTTGTGAATTACAGTGACCCTGAGCTCCTTTCTTCAACTCGCTTTCTTGTGAGCTGGTCGCAACACCGCAGGATTGCTTCAGGCCCTAGTGTGGTTCCGGCCTGGCACGTAGAGCCTTTGGTTAATTCCTCTTCCTGGTGGGAAATGAGAGTTAAATTTGCCCGTCCAGACGCCTCCAGATAGTCTCTCATTGGTTCTCCCTATTCCTGTTCATCTTACGCAGAAATTGCAAACTAGTCCAAACAGGAGTTTAAAGGCACTGACACTCCAAGTGGGGAGAGTGTTAGTAAAGCGTCTGGAATGTTGCACAGGAGTACCAGGGGACGAAAACTGAGACACATTTGAACACGTTTCCCGATCACACGGTGGATCATACTCTGGGTTCCACATGCATGTTTTAGCTGAAGGAAGAATCCCTTAAACCTGGAGAGTTGAGACCTATGGAATGGGTGCCATGCAATATGACATCAAAGGGTCTGCATTTGCTCACCGAACCTCACCAATCCTATCACTGCTGCATTTATGCCGCTGTACACACGCTTGATTCTCTTTTGGAGACATATAAATCCATAGGTTTTAAGATTCTTACTAGTCAGGTATATTCTTAGGCGTTTAATATGGGGTGTTGAGTCCACTTCGTTGAGCAAGCAGTAGCTCTTGTCAATTACATATTGGGCTTATGGAAAGTTATCTGTGCTAATTTCACTCTCTGGTTTTATGCAGCACCCGAAGTCATCTTTCCCCTTATGCAAGCATAAGTTGGTTTTCTACATTTGAGACCCTGTTCTCTTTTGTAATTCAGTTCCTGTGTAACCAAGTTTACATTCCGTGTATTAGTGATATCTTATGATGTTTCTTTTTCTGTGTGACTTATTTCACTTAGAATCATCGTACCTGAATCCACTCATTATGCTGCTATGGGCCTGATGACATAGCTTTCATTGCTGAGTGATATTGCATTGTACGTAAGTACCACAACTTCTTTATCCATTTTTCTCTTTCTGCGATATTGAACTTGTACCGTAATCGAAGTTCTTGTAAACAGAGCCGTCCCAAACTTTGGGGTGGCTGTGGCTTTTTGCTTTTAATTTCCCTAAGCTATAGGACCATAAGTGGAAGTGCCCTAGGCTCTGTTGCTTTGTTTTTTAGATGTTTCAGGAAACACCATACACTTCTCCAGAGTGGCTGTTGGCAATTTACGTCCCGCCCATCAGCCTAACTAGGCTCCCAGTTGTCCATGGCCTGTCCTGCCTTTCTGGATTTTACACTTTTTTCAGATGGCCCTTTTGACCGGGGGGCAGTGAGACTTCATTGTAGTGCAGATTTCCTTGCAAGCTTGCTTCGTTGACCAAAAAGGGCGTATGCGTTTTTTCCTGAATATATTCCGGAAAAAACGTATACGCCCTTTTTGGCCAAGTGCATCATTGTGGACGTTCTGCCTCTTTTCCTATGCTTTACATGCAATTCCAGTCTACCTCATGAAATTTTTTTCCTACAATTCTGCACCGCTTTCAAGTCCTCTTGGCAGCCTTACTTCAAAATATTTTTGGACGATAGCTGTGATTTATAACTGCAGGTTTGTGAAGTACAGTGCCTCTGAGCTCCTTTCTTCAACTCGCTTTCTTGTGAGCTGGCTGCAACACCGCAGGATTGCTTCAGGCCCTAGTGTTTCCGGCACGGCACGCTGAGCCTTCGGTTAATTCCTCTTCCCGGTGGGCAATGAGAGTTAAATTTGCCCATCCAGACACCTCCAGCTAGTTTCTCATTGGTTCTCCCTATTCCTGTTCATCTTACGCAGAAATTGTAAACTGGGCCAAACAGGAGGTTAAAGGCACTGATTCTCCAAGTTGGGAGAGTGTTAGTAAGGCATCTGAAATGTTGCAACCAAGTACCAGGGGACGAAAACTGAGACACATTTGAACACGTTTCCCGATCACACTTTGGATCATACTCTGGGTTCCACATGCATGTTTTAGCTGAAGGAAGAATCCCTTAAACCTGGAGAGTTGAGACCCATGGAATGAGTACCATGCAATATGACTTCAAAGGGTCTGCATTTGCTCACCAAACCTCACCAATCCTATCACTGCTGCATTTATGCCGCTGTACACACGCTTGATTCTCTTTCGGAGACATATGAATCCATAGGTTTTAAGATTCTTACTAGTCAGGTATATTCTTAGGCGTTTAATATGGGGTGTTGAGTCCACTTCGTTGAGCAAGCAGTAGCTCTTTTCTATTACATATTTGGCTTATGGAAAGGTATCTGTGCTAATTTCAATCTCTGGTTTTATGCAGCACCCCAACTCACCTTTCCCCTTAAGCAAGCATAAGTTGGTTTTCTACATTTGAGACCCTGTTCTGTTTTGTAATTCAGTTCCTGTGTAGCCAAGTTTACATTCCGTGTATTAGTGATATCTTATGATGTTTCTTTTTCTGTGTGACTTATTTCACTTAGAATCATCGTACCTGAATCCACTCATTATGCTGCTACTGGCCTGATGACATAGATTTCATTGCTGAGTGATATTGCATTGTACGTAAGTACCACAACTTCTTTATCCATTTTTCGCTTTCTGCGATATTGAACTTGTACCGTAAACGAGGTTCTTGTAAACAGAGTCGTCCCAAACTTTGGGGTGGCTGTGTCTTTTTGATTTTAATTTCCCTAATCTATAGGACCATAAGTGGAAGTGCCCTAGGCTCTGTTGCTTTGTTTTTTAGATGTTTCAGGAAACACCATACACTTCTCCAGAGTGGCTGTTGGCAATTTACATCCCGCCCATCAGCATAAGAAGGCTCCCAGTTCTCCATGACCTGTCCTGCCTTTCTGGATTTTACACTTTTTTCAGATGGCCCTTTTGACCGGGGGGCAGTGAGACTTCATTGTAGTGCAGATATCCTTTGCAAGCTTGCTTGGTTGGCCAAAAAAGGCGTATGCGTTTTTTCCTGAGTATATTCAGGAAAAAACGCATACGCCCTTTTTGGCCAAGTGTATTATTGAGGACGTTCTGCCTCTTTTCCTATGCTTTACATGCAATTCCAGTCTACCTCCTGAAATCGGTTTCCTGCAATTCTGCCCCGCTTTCAAATCCTCTTGGCAGCCTTACTTCAATATATTTTTGGACGATAGCTGTCATTTGGAACTCTGCAGGTTTGTGAATTACAGTGCCCCTGAGCTCCTTTCTTCAACTCGCTTTCTTGTGAGCTGGCCGCAACACCGCAGGATTGCTTCAGGCCCTAGTGTGGTTCCGGCATGGCTCACTGAGCCTTTTGTTAATTCCTCTTCCTGGTGGGAAATGAGAGTTAAATTTGCCCGTCCAGACACCTCCAGCTAGTCTCTCATTGGTTCTCCCTATTCCTGTTCATTTTCCGCAGAAATTGCAAACTGGGCCAAACAGGAGGTTAAAGGCACTGAGTCTCCAAGTGGGGAGAGTGTTAGTAAAGCGTCTGGAATGTTGCACCCGAGTACCAGGGGACGAAAACTGAGACACACTTGAACACGTTTCCCGATCACACGGTGGATCATACTCTGGGTTCCACATGCATGTTTTAGCTGAAGGGAGAATCCCTTAAACCTGGAGAGTTGAGACCCATGGAATGGGTACCATACAATATGACTTCAAAGGGTCTGCATTTGCTCACCGAACCTCACCAATCCTATCACTGCTGCGTTTATGCCGCTGTACACACGCTTGATTCTCTTTCGGCGACATATAAATCCATAGGTTTTAAGATTCTTACTAGTCAGGTATATTCTTAGGCGTTTAATATGGGGTGTTGAGTCCACTTCGCTGAGCAAGGAGTAGCTCTTGTCTATTACGTATTTTGCTTATGGAAAGGTATCTGTGCTAATTTCAATCTCTGGTTTTATGCAGCACCCCAACTCACCTTTCCCCTTAAGCAAGCATAAGTTGGTTTTCTACATTTGAGACCCTATTCTGTTTTGTAATTCAGTTCCTGTGTAGCCAAGTTTACATTCCTTGTATTAGTCATATCTTATGATGTTTCTTTTTCTGTGTGACTTATTTCACTTAGAATCATCGTACCTGAATCCACTCATTATGCTGCTACTGGCCTGATGACATAGATTTCATTGCTGAGAGATATTGCATTGTACGTAAGTACCACAACTTCTGTATCCATTTTTCGCTTTCTGCGATATTGAACTTGTACCGTAAACGAGGTTCTTGTAAACAGAGCCGTCCCAAACTTTGGGGTGGCTGTGTCTTTTTTATTTTAATTTCCCTAATCTATAGGACCATAAGTGGAAGTGCCCTAGGCTCTGTTGCTCTGTTTTTTAGATGTTTCAGGAAACAGCATACACTTCTCCAGAGTGGCTGTTGGCAATTTACATCCCGCCCATCAGCCTAACTAGGCTCCCAGTTCTCCATGGCCTGTCCTGACTTTCTGGATTTTACACTTTTTTCAGATGGCCCTTTTGACCGGGGGGCAGTGAGACTTCATTGTAGTGCAGATTTCCTTTGCAAGCTTGCTTGGTTGGCCAAAAAGTGCGTATGCGTTTTTTCCTGAATATATTCAGGAAAAAACGCATACGCACTTTTTGGCCAAGTGCATCATTGTGGACGTTCTGCCTCTTTTCCTATGCTTTACATGCAATTCCAGTCTACCTCCTGAAATCGGTTTCCTGCAATTCTGCCCCGCTTTCAAGTCCTCTTGGCAGCCTTACCTCAATATATTTTTGGACGATAGCTGTCATTTAGAACTCTGCAGGTTTGTGAATGACAGTGCCCCTGAGCTCCTTTCTTCAACTCGCTTTCTTGTGAGCTGGCCGCAACACCGCGGGATTGCTTCAGACCCTTGTGTGGTTCCGGCATGGCTCGCCGAGCCTTTGGTTAATTCCTCTTCCTGGTGGGAAATGAGAGTTAAATTTGCCCGTCCAGACACCTCCAGCTAGTCTCTCATTGGTTCTCCCTATTCCTGTTCATTTTCTGCAGAAATTGCAAACTGGGCCAAACAGGAGGTTAAAGGCACTGACTCTCCAAGTGGGGAGAGTGTTAGTAAAGCGTCTGGAATGTTGCACCCGAGTACCAGGAGTTGAAAACTGAGACACATTTGAACACGTTTCCCGATCACACGGTGGATCATACTCTGGGTTCCACATGCATGTTTTAGCTGAAGGAAGAATCCCTTAAACCTGGAGAGTTGAGAACCATGGAACGGGTACCATGCAATATGACTTCAAAGAGTCTGCATTTGCTCACCGAACCTCACCAATCCTATCACTGCTGCGTTTATGCCGCTGTACACACGCTGGATTCTCTTTCAGAGACATATAAATCCATAGGTTTTAAGATTCTTACTACTCAGGAATATTCTTAAGCGTTTAATATGGGGTGTTGAGTCCACTTCGTTGAGGAAGGAGTTGCTCTTGTCTATTACATATTTGGCTTATGCAACGGTATCTGTGCTAATTTCAATCTCTGGTTTTATGCAGCACCCCAACTCACCTTTCCCCTTAAGGAAGCATATGTTGGTTTTCTACGTTTGAGACACTGTTCTGTTTTGTAATTCAGTTCCTGTGTAGCCAAGTTTACATTCCGTGTATTAGTGATATCTTATGATGTTTCTTTTTCTGTGTGACTTATTTCACTTAGAATCATCGTACATGAATCCACTCATTATGCTGCTACGGGCCTGATGATATAGATTTCATTGCTGAGTGATATTGCATTGTACGTAAGTACCACAACTTCTTTATCCATTTTTCGCTTTCTGTGATATTGAACTTGTACCGTAAACGAGGTTCTTGTAAACAGAGCTGTCCCAAACTTTGAGGTGGCTGTGTCTTTTTGATTTTAATTTCCCTAAGCTATAGGACCATAAGTGGAAGTACCCTAGGCTCTGTTGCTTTGTTTTATAGATGTTTCAGGAAACACCATACACTTCTCCAGAGCGGCTGTTGGCAATTTACATCCCGCCCATCAGCATAAGAAGGCTCCCAGTTCTTCATGGCCTGTCCTGCCTTTCTGGACTTTACACTTTTTTCAGATGGCCCTTTTGACCGGGGGGAAGTGAGACTTCATTGTAGTGCAGATTTCCTTTGCAAGCTTGCTTGGTTGGCCAAAAAGTGCGTATGCGTTTTTTCCTGAATATATTCAGGAAGAAACGCATACGCACTTTTTGGCCAAGTGCATCATTGTGGACGTTCTGCCTCTTTTCCTATGCTTTACATGCAATTCCAGTCTACCTCCTGAAATCGGTTTCCTGCAATTCTGCCCCGCTTTCAAGTCCTCTTGGCAGCCTTACTTCAATATATTTTTGGACGATAGCTGTCATTTAGAACTCTGCAGGTTTGTGAATTACAGTGCCCCTGAGCTCCTTTCTTCAACTCGCTTTCTTGTGAGCTGGCCGCAACACCGCAGGATTGCTTCAGACCCTAGTGAGGTTCTGGCATGGCTCGCTGAGCCTTTGGTTAATTCCTCTTCCTGGTGGGAAATGAGAGTTAAATTTGCCCGTCCAGACACCTCCAGCTAGTCTCTCATTGGTTCTCCCTATTCCTGTTCATTTTCCGCAGAAATTGCAAACTGGTCCAAACAGGAGGTTAAAGGCACTGACTCTCCAAGTGGGGAGAGTGTTAGTAAAGCGTGTGGAATCTTGCACCCGAGTACCAGGGGACGAAAACTGAGACACATTTGAACACGTTTCCCGATCACACCGTGGATCGTACTCTGGGTTCCACATGCATGTTTTAGCTGAAGGAAGAATCCCTTAAACCTGGAGAGTTGAGACCCAGGGAATGGGTACCATGCAATATGACTTCAAAGGGTCTGCATTTGCTCACCGAACCTCACCAATCCTATCACTGCTGCCTTTATGCCGCTGTACACACGCTTGATTCTCTTTCGGAGACATATAAATCCATAGGTTTTAAGATTCTTACTAGTCAGGTATATTCTTAGGCGTTTAATATGGGGTGTTGAGTCCGCTTCGTTGAGCAAGCAGTAGCTCTTGTCTATTACATATTTGGCTTATGGAAAGGTATCTGTGCTAATTTCAACCTCTGGTTTCATGTACCACCCCAACTCACCTTTCCCCTTAAGCAAGCATAAGTTGGTTTTCTACATTTGAGACCCTATTCTGTTTTGTAATTCAGTTCCTGTGTAGCCAAGTTTACATTCCGTGTATTAGTGATATCTTATGATGTTTCTTTTTCTGTGTGACTTATTTCACTTAGAATCATCGTACCTGAATCCACTCATTATGCTGCTATGGGCCTGATGACATAGATTTCATTGCTGAGTGATATTGCATTGTTCGTTAGTACCACAACTACTTTATCCATTTTTCGCTTTCTGTGATATTGAACTTGTACCGTAAACAAGGTTCTTGTAAACAGAGTCATCCCAAACTTTGGGGTGGCTGTGTCTTTTTGATTTTAATTTCCCTAAGCTATAGGACCATAAGTGGAAGTGCCCTAGGCTCTGTTGCTTTGTTTTTTGGATGTTGCAGGAAACACCATACACTTCTTCAGAGTGGCTGTTTGCAATTTACATCCCGCCCATCAGCCTAACTAGGCTCCCAGTTCTCCACGGCCTGTCCTGCCTTTCTGGATTTTACACTTTATTCAGATGTCCCTTTTGACCGTGGGGCAGTGAGACTTCATTGTAGTGCAGATTTCCTTTGCAAGCTTGCTTGGTTGGCCAAAAAGGGCGTATGCGTTTTTTCCTGAATATAGTCAGGAAAAAACGCATACGCATTTTTTGGCCAAGTGCATCATTGTGGACGTTCTGCCTCTTTTCCTATGCTTTACATGCAGTTCTAGTCTACCTCCTGAAATCGGTTTCCTGCAATTCTGCCCCGCTTTCAAGTCCTCTTGGCAGCCTTACTTCAATATATTTTTGGATGATAGCTGTCATTTATAACTTTGCAAGTTTGTGAATTACAGTGCCCCTGAGCTCCTTTCTTCAACTCGCTTTCTTGTGAGGTGGCCGCAACACCGCAGGATTGCTTCAGGCCCTAGTGTGGTTCCGGCATGGCATGCTGAGCCTTTGGTTAATTCCTCTTCCTGGTGGGAAATGAGAGTTAAATTTGCCCGTCCAGACACCTCCAGCTAGTCTCTCATTGGTTCTCCCTATTCCTGTTCATTTTCCGCAGAAATTGCAAACTGGGCCAAACAGGAGGTTAAAGGCACTGAGTCTCCAAGTGGGGAGAGTGTTAGTAAAGCGTCTGGAATGTTGCACCCGAGTACCAGGGGACGAAAACTAAGACACATTTGAACACGTTTCCCGATCACACGGTGGATCATACTCTGGGTTCCACATGCATGTTTTAGCTGAAGGAAGAATCCCTTAAACCTGGAGAGTTGAGAACCATGGAATGGGTACCATACAATATGACTTCAAAGGGTCTGCATTTGCTCACCGAACCTCACCAATCCTATCACTGCTGCGTTTATGCCGCTGTACACACGCTTGAATCTCTTTCGGAGACATATAAATCCATAGGTTTTAAGATTCTTACTAGTCATGTATATTCTTAGGCGTTTAATATGGGGTGTTGAGTCCGCTTCGTTGAGCAAGCAGTAGCTCTTGTCTATTACATATTTGGCTTATGGAAAGGTATCTGTGCTAATTTCAATCTCTGGTTTTATGCAGCACCCCAACTCACCTTTCCCCTTAAGCAAGCATAAGTTGGTTTTCTACATTTGAGACCCTATTCTGTTTTGTAATTCAGTTCCTGTGTAGCCAAGTTTACATTCCGTGTATTAGTGATATCTTATGAGGTTTCTTTTTCTGTGTGACTTATTTCACTTAGAATCATCGTACCTGAATCCACTCATTATGCTGCTATGGGCCTGATGACATAGATTTCATTGCTGAGTGATATTGCATTGTACGTAAGTACCACAAATACGTTATCCATTTTTCGCTTTCTGTGATACAGAACTTGTACCGTATACGAGGTTCTTGTAAACAGAGCCATCCCAAGCTTTGGGGTGGCTGTGTCTTTTTGATTTTAATTTCCCTAAGCTATAGGACCATAAGTGGAAGTGCCCTAGGCTCTGTTGCTTTGTTTTTTAGATGTTTCAGGAAACACCATACACTTCTCCAGCGTGGCTGTTGGCAATTTACATCCCGCCCATCAGCCTAACTAGGCTCCCAGTTCTCCATGGCCTGTCCTGCCTTTGTGGATTTTACACTTTTTTCAGATGGCCCTTTTGACCGGGGGGCAGTGAGACTTCATTGTAGTGCGGATTTCCTTTGCAAGCTTGCTTGGTTGGCCAAAAAGGGCGTATGCGTTTTTTCCGGAATATATTCAGGAAAAAATACATACGCCCTTTTTGGCCAAGTGCATCATTGTGGACGTTCTGCCTCTTTTCCTAGGCTTTACATGCAATTCCACTCTGCCTCCTGAAATCGGTTTCCTACAATTCTGCCCCGCTTTCAAGTCCTCTTGGCAGCCTTACTTCAATATATTTTTGGACGATAGCTGTCATTTAGAACTCTGAAGGTTTGTGAATTACAGTGCCTCTGAGCTTCTTTCTTCAACTCGCTTTCTTGTGAGCTGGCCGCAACACCGCAGGATTGCTTCAGACCCTAGTGTGGTTCCGGAATGGCTCGCTGAGCCTTTGGTTAATTCCTCTTCCTGGTGGGCAATGAGAATTAAATTTGCCCGTCCAGACACCTCCAGCTAGTCTCTCATTGGTTCTCCCTATTCCTGTTCATTTTCCGCAGAAATTGCAAACTGGGCCAAACAAGAGGTTAAAGGCACTGACTCTCCAAGTGGGGAGAGTGTTAGGAAAGCGTCTGGAATGTTGCACCCGAGTACCAGGGGACGAAAACTGAGACACATTTGAACACGTTTCCCGATCACACCGTGGATCGTACTCTGGGTTCCACATGCATGTTTTAGCTGAAGGAAGAATCCCTTAAACCTGGAGAGTTGAGAGCCAGGGAATGGGTACCATGCAATATGACTTCAAAGAGTCTGCATTTGCTCACCAAACCTCACCAATCCTATCACTGCTGCGTTTATGCCGCTGTACACACGCTGGATTCTCTTTCAGAGACATATAAATCCATAGGTTTTAAGATTCTTACTAGTCAGGAATATTTTTAGGCGTTTAATATGGGGTGTTGAGTCCACTTCGTTGAGGAAGGAGTTGCTCTTGTCTATTACATATTTGGCTTATGCAACGGTATCTGTGCTAATTTCAATCTCTGGTTTTATGCAGCACCCCAACTCACCTTTCCCCTTAAGGAAGCATATGTTGGTTTTCTACGTTTGAGACACTGTTCTGTTTTGTAATTCAGTTCCTGTGTAGCCAAGTTTACATTCCGTGTATTAGTGATATCTTATGATGTTTCTTTTTCTGTGTGACTTATTTCACTTAGAATCATCGTACCTGAATCCACTCATTATGCTGCTACGGGCCTGATGATATAGATTTCATTGCTGAGTGATATTGCATTGTACGTAAGTACCACAACTTCTTTAATCATTTTTCGCTTTCTGTGATATTGAACTTGTACCGTAAACGAGGTTCTTGTAAACAGAGCTGTGCCAAACTTTGAGGTGGCTGTGTCTTTTTGATTTTAATTTCCCTAAGCTATAGGACCATAAGTGGAAGTACCCTAGGCTCTGTTGCTTTGTTTTATAGATGTTTCAGGAAACACCATACACTTCTCCAGAGTGGCTGTTGGCAATTTACATCCCACCCATCAGCATAACAAGGCTCCCAGTTCTCCATGGCCTGTCCTGCCTTTCTGGATTTTACACTTTTTTCAGATGGCCCTTTTGACCGGGGGGGCAGTGAGACTTCATTGTAGTGCAGATTTCCTTTGCAAGCTTGCTTGGTTGGCGAAAAAGTGCGTATGCGTTTTTTCCTGAATATATTCAGGAAAAAACGCATACGCCCTTTTTGGCCAAGTGCATCATTGTGGACGTTCTGCCTCTTTTCCTATGCTCTACATGCAATTCCAGTCTACCTCCTGAAAAAGGTTTCCTGCAATTCTGCCCCGCTTTCAAGTCCTCTTGGCTGCCTTACTTCAATATATTTTTGGACGATAGCTGTCATTTAGAACTCTGCAGGTTTGTGAATTACAGTGCCCCTGAGCTCCTTTCTTCAACTCGCTTTCTTGTAAGCTGGACACAACACCAAAGGATTGCTTCAGGCCTTAGTGTGGTTCCGGCATGGCACGCTGAGCCTTTGGTTAATTCCTCTTCCTGTTGGGAAATGAGAGTTAAATTTGCCCGTCCAGACACCTCCAGCTAGTCTCTCATTGGTTCTCCCTATTCCTGTTCCTATTCCGCAGAAATTGCCAACTGGGCCAAACAGGAGGTTAAAGGCACTGACTCTCCAAGTGGGGAGAGTGTTAGTAAAGCGTCTGGAATGTTGCACCCGAGTACCAGGGGACGAAAACTGAGACACATTTGAACACGTTTCCCGATCACACGGTGGATCATACTCTGGGTTCCACATGCATGTTTTAGCTGAAGGAAGAATCCCTTAAACCTGGAGAGTTGAGACCCATGGAATGGGTACCATGCAATATGACTTCAAAGAGTCTGCATTTGTTCACCGAACCTCACCTATCCTATCACTGCTGCGTTTATGCCGCTGTACACACGCTGGATTCTCTTTCGGAGACATATAAATCCATAGGTTTTAAGATTCTTACTACTCAGGTATATTCTTAGGCGTTTAATATGGGGTGTTGAGTCCACTTCGTTGAGCAAGCAGTAGCTCTTGTCTATTACATATTTGGCTTATGGAAAGGTATCTGTGCTAATTTCAATCTCTGGTTTTATGCAGCACCCCAACTCACCTTTCCCCTTATGCAAGCATAAGTTGGTTTTCTACATTTGAGACCCTGTTCTGTTTTGTAATTCAGTTCCTGTGTAACCAAGTTTACATTCCGTGTATTAGTGATATCTTATGATGTTTCTTTTTCTGTGTGACTTATTTCACTTAGAATCATCGTACCTGAATCCACTCATTATGCTGCTACGGGCCTGATGACATAGATTTCATTGCTGAGTGATATTGCATTGTACGTAAGTACGACAAATTCTTTATCCATTTTTCGCTTTCTGCGATATTGAACTTGTACCGTAAACGAGGTTCTTGTAAACATAGCCGTCCCAAACTTTTGGGTGGCTGTGTCTTTTAGATTTTAATTTCCCTAAACTATAGGACCATAAGTGGAAGTGCCCTAGGCTCTGTTGCTTTGTTTTTTAGATGTTTCAGGAAACACCATACACTTCTCCAGAGTGGCTGTTGGCAATTTACATCCCGCCCATCAGCCTAACTAGGCTCCCAGTTCTCCATGGCCTGTCCTGACTTTCTGGATTTTACACTTTTTTCAGATGGCCCTTTTAACCAGGGGGCAGTGAGACTTCATTGTAGTGCAGATTTCCTTTGCAAGCTTGCTTGGTTGGCCAAAAGGGGCGTATGCGTTTTTTCCTGAATATATTCAGGAAAAAACGCATACGCCCCTTTTGGCCAAGTGCATCATTGTGGACGCTCTGCCTCTTTTCCTATGCTTTACATGCAATTCCAGTCTACCTCCTGAAATTTTTTTCCTACAATTCTGCACCGCTTTCAATCCTCTTTTGAGCCTTACTTCAATATATTTTTGGACGATAGCTGTGATTTATAACTGCAGGTTTGTGAAATACAGTGCCCCTGAGCTCCTTTCTTCAACTCGCTTTCTTGTGAGCTGGCCGCAACACCGCAGCATTGCTTCAGGCCCTAGTGTTTCCGGCACGGCACGCTGAGCCTTCGGTTAATTCCTCTTCCCGGTGGGCAATGAGAGTTAAATTTGCCCATCCAGACACCTCCAGCTAGTCTCTCATTGGTTCTCCCTATTCCTGTTCATCTTACGCAGAATTTGCAAACTGGGCCAAACAGGTGGTTAAAGGCACTGACTCTCCAAGTGGGGAGAGTGTTAGTAAGGCATCTGAAATGTTGCAACCGAGTACCAGGGGACGAAAACTGAGACACATGTGAACACGTTTCCCGATCACACGTTGGATCATACTCTGGGTTCCACATGCATGTTTTAGCTGAAGGAAGAATCCCTTAAACCTGGAGAGTTGAGACCCATGGAATGGGTACCATGCAATATGACTTCAAAGGGTCTGCATTTGCTCACCGAACCTCACCAATCCTATCACTGCTGTGTTTATGCCGCTGTACACACGCTTGATTCTCTTTCGGAGACATATAAATCCATAGGTTTTAAGATTCTTACTAGTCAGGTATATTCTTAGGCGTTTAATATGGGGTGTTGAGTCCACTTCGTTGAGCAAGCAGTAGCTCTTGTCTATTACATATTTGGCTTATGGAAAGGTATCTGTGCTAATTTCAATCTCTGGTTTTATGCAGCACCCCAACTCACCTTTCCCCTTAAGCAAGCATAAGTTGGTTTTCTACATTTGAGACCCTGTTCTGTTTTGTAATTCTGTTACTGTGAAGCCAGGTTTACATTCTGTGTATTAGTGATATCTTATGATGTTTCTTTTTCTGTGTGACTTATTTCACTTAGAATCATCATACCTGAATCCACTCATTATGCTGCTACTGGCCTGATGACATAGATTTCATTGCTGAGTGATATTGCATTGTACGTAAGTACCACAACTTCTTTATCCATTTTTCTTTTTCTGCGATATTGAACTTGTACCGTAAATGAGGTTCTTGTAAACAGAACCGTCCCAAACTTTGGGGTGGCTGTGTCTTTTTGCTTTTAATTTCCCTAATCTATAGGACCATAAGTGGAAGTGCCCTAGGCTCTGTTGCTTTCTTTTTTAGATGTTTCAGGAAACACCATACACTTCTCCAGAGTGGCTGTTGGCAATTTACATCCCGCCCATCAGCATAAGAAGGCTCCCAGTTCTTCATGGCCTGTCCTGCCTTTCTGGACTTTACACTTTTTTCAGATGGCCCTTTTGACCGGGGGGCAGTGAGACTTCATTGTAGTCCAGATTTCCTTTGCAAGCTTGCTTGGTTGGCCAAAAAGTGCGTATGCGTTTTTTCCTGAATATATTCAGGAAAAAACGCATACGCCCTTTTTGGCCAAGTGCATCATTGTGGACGTTCTGCCTCTTTTCCTATGCTTTACATGCAATTCCTGTCTACCTCGTGAAATCGGTTTCCTGCAATTCTGCCCCGCTTTCAAGTCCTCTTGGCAGCCTTACTTCAATATATTTTTGGACGATAGCTGTCATTTAGAACTCTGCAGGTTTGTGAATTACAGTGCCCCTGAGTTCCTTTCTTCAACTCGCTTTCTTGTGAGCTGGCCGCAACACCGCATGATTGCTTCAGACCCTAGTGTGGTTCCGGCATGGCTCACTGAGCCTTTGGTTAATTCCTCTTCCTGGTGGGAAATCAGAGTTAAATTTGCCCGTCCAGACACCTCCAGCTAGTCTCTCATTGTTTCTCCCTATTCCTGTTCATTTTCCGCAGAAATTGCAAACTGGTCCAAACAGGAGGTTAAAGGCACTGACTCTCCAAGTGGGGAGAGTGTTAGTAAAGCGTCTGGAATCTTGCACCCGAGTACCAGGGGACGAAAACTGAGACACATTTGAACACGTTTCCCGATCACACCGTGGATCGTACTCTGGGTTCCACATGCATGTTTTAGCTGAAGGAAGAATCCCTTAAACCTGGAGAGTTGAGAACCGTGGAATGGGTACCATGCAATATGACTTCAAAGGGTCTGCATTTGCTCACCGAACCTCACCAATCCTATCCCTGCTGCGTTTATGCTGCTGTACACATGCTTGATTCTCTTTCGGAGACATATAAATCCATAGGTTTTAAGATTCTTACTACTCAGGAATATTCTTAGGCGTTTAATATGGGGTGTTGAGTCCACTTCGTTGAGGAAGGAGTTGCTCTTGTCTATTACATATTTGGCTTATGCAACGGTATCTGTGCTAATTTCAATCTCTGGTTTTATGCAGCACCCCAACTCACCTTTCCCCTTAAGGAAGCATATGTTGGTTTTCTACGTTTGAGACACTGTTCTGTTTTGTAATTCAGTTCCTGTGTAGCCAAGTTTACATTCCGTGTATTAGTGATATCTTATGATGTTTCTTTTTCTGTGTGACTTATTTCACTTAGAATCATCGTACCTGAATCCACTCATTATGCTGCTACGGGCCTGATGATATAGATTTCATTGCTGAGTGATATTGCATTGTACGTAAGTACCACAACTTCTTTATCCATTTTTCGCTTTCTGCGATATTGAACTTGTACCGTAAACGAGGTTCTTGTAAACATAGCCGTCCCAAACTTTTGGGTGGCTGTGTCTTTTAGATTTTAATTTCCCTAAGCTATAGTACCATAAGTGGAAGTGCCCTAGGCTCTGTTGCTTTGTTTTTTAGATGTTTCAGGAAACACCATACACTTCTCCAGAGTGGCTGTTGGCAATTTACATCCCGCCCATCAGCCTAACTAGGCTCCCAGTTCTCCATGGCCTGTCCTGACTTTCTGGATTTTACACTTTTTTCAGATGGCCCTTTTGACCGGGGGGCAGTGAGACTTCATTGTAGTGCAGATTTCCTTTGCAAGCTTGCTTGGTTGGCCAAAAAGGGCGTATGCGTTTTTTCCTGAATATATTCAGGAAAAAACGCATACGCCCCTTTTGGCCAAGTGCATCATTGTGGACGCTCTGCCTCTTTTCCTGTGCTTTACATGCAATTCCAGTCTACCTCCTGAAATTTTTTTCCTACAATTCTGCACCGCTTTCAATCCTCTTTTCAGCCTTACTTCAATATATTTTTGGACAATAGCTGTGATTTATAAATGCAGGTTTGTGAAATACAGTGCCCCTGAGCTCCTTTCTTCAACTCGCTTTCTTGTGAGCTGGCCGCAACACCGCAGCATTGCTTCAGGCCCTAGTGTTTCCGGCACGGCACGCTGAGCCTTCGGTTAATTCCTCTTCCCGGTGGGCAATGAGAGTTAAATTTGCCCATCCAGACACCTCCAGCTAGTCTCTCATTGGTTCTCCCTATTCCTGTTCATCTTACGCAGAATTTGCAAACTGGGCCAAACAGGTGGTTAAAGGCACTGACTCTCCAAGTGGGGAGAGTGTTAGTAAGGCATCTGAAATGTTGCAACCGAGTACCAGGGGACGAAAACTGAGACACATTTGAACACGTT
Source organism: Grampus griseus (assembly GCF_964374135.1). Lineage (NCBI taxonomy): Eukaryota > Metazoa > Chordata > Mammalia > Artiodactyla > Delphinidae > Grampus > Grampus griseus. Next base: position 171,644 of record NW_028133022.1, read on the forward strand.
TCCCGATCACACGTTGGATCATACTCTGGGTTCCACATGCATGTTTTAGCTGAAGGAAGAATCCCTTAAACCTGGAGAGTTGAGACCCATAGAATGGGTACCATGCAATATGACTTCAAAGGGTCTGCATTTGCTCACCGAACCTCACCAATCCTATCACTGCTGCGTTTATGCCGCTGTACACACTCTGGATTCTCTTTCAGAGACATATAAATCCATAGGTTTTAAGATTCTTACTAGTCAGGTATATTCTTAGGCGTTTAATATGGGGTGTTGAGTCCACTTCGTTGAGCAAGGAGTAGCTCTTGTCTATTACATATTTGGCTTATGGAAAGGTATCTGTGCTAATTTCAATCTCTGGTTTTATGCAGCACCCCAACTCACCTTTCCCCTTAAGCAAGCATAAGTTGGTTTTCTACATTTGAGACCCTGTTCTGTTTTGTAATTCAGTTCCTGTGTAGCCAAGTTTACATTCTGTGTATTAGTGATATCTTATGATGTTTCTTTTTCTGTGTGACTTATTTCACTTAGAATCATCGTACCTGAATCCACTCATTATGCTGCTACTGGCCTGATGACGTAGATTTCATTGCTGAGTGATATTGCATTGTACGTAAGTACCACAACTTCTTTATCCATTTTTCTCTTTCTGCGATATTGAACTTGTACCGTAAATGAGGTTCTTGTAAACAGAACCGTCCCAAACTTTGGGGTGGCTGTGTCTTTTTGCTTTTAATTTCCCTAATCTATAGGACCATAAGTGGAAGTGCCCTAGGCTCTGTTGCTTTCTTTTTTAGATGTTTCAGGAAACACCATACACTTCTCCAGAGCGGCTGTTGGCAATTTACATCCCGCCCATCAGCATAAGAAGGCTCCCAGTTCTTCATGGCCTGTGTTGCCTTTCTAGACTTTACACTTTTTTCAGATAGCCCTTTTGACCGGGGGGAAGTGAGACTTCATTGTAGTGCAGATTTCCTTTGCAAGCTTGCTTGGTTGGCCAAAAAGTGCGTATGCGTTTTTTCCTGAATATATTCAGGAAAAAACGCATACGCACTTTTTGGCCAAGTGCATCATTGTGGACGTTCTGCCTCTTTTCCTATGCTTTACATGCAATTCCAGTCTACCTCCTGAAATCGGTTTCCTGCAATTCTGCCCCGCTTTCAAGTCCTCTTGGCAGCCTTACTTCAATATATTTTTGGACGATAGCTGTCATTTATAACTCTGCAGGTTTGTGAATTACAGTGCCCCTGAGCTCCTTTCTTCAACTCGCATTCTTGTGAGCTGGCCGCAACACCGCAGGATTCCTTCAGACCCTAGTGTGGTTCTGGCATGGCTCGCTGAGCCTTTGGTTAATTCCTCTTCCTGGTGGGAAATGAGAGTTAAATTTGCCCGTCCAGACACCTCCAGCTAGTCTCTCATTGCTTCTCCCTATTCCTGTTCATTTTCCGCAGAAATTGCAAACTGGTCCAAACAGGAGGTTAAAGTCACTGACTCTCCAAGTGGGGAGAGTGTTAGTAAAGCGTCTGGAATCTTGCACCCGAGTACCAGGGGACGAAAACTGAGACACATTTGAACACGTTTCCTGATCACACCGTGGATCGTACTCTGGGTTCCACATGCATGTTTTAGCTGAAGGAAGAATCCCTTAAACCTGGAGAGTTGAGAGCCAGGGAATGGGTACCATGCCATATGACTTCAAAGAGTCTGCATTTGCTCACCGAACCTCACCAATCCTATCACTGCTGCGTTTATGCCGTTGTACACACGCTGGATTCTCTTTCAGAGACATATAAATCCATAGGTTTTAAGATTCTTACTACTCAGGAATATTCTTAAGCGTTTAATATGGGGTGTTGAGTCCACTTCGTTGAGGAAGGAGTTGCTCTTGTCTATTACATATTTGGCTTATGCAACGGTATCTGTGCTAATTTCAATCTCTGGTTTTATGCAGCACCCCAACTCACCTTTCCCCTTAAGGAAGCATATGTTGGTTTTCTACGTTTGAGACACTGTTCTGTTTTGTAATTCAGTTCCTGTGTAGCCAAGTTTACATTCCGTGTATTAGTGATATCTTATGATGTTTCTTTTTCTGTGTGACTTATTTCACTTAGAATCATCGTACCTGAATCCACTCATTATGCTGCTACGGGCCTGATGACATAGATTTCATTGCTGAGTGATATTGCATTGTACGTAAGTACCACAACTTCTTTATCCATTTTTCGCTTTCTGCGATATTGAACTTGTTCCATAAACAAGGTTCTTGTAAACAGGGCCGTCCCAAACTTTGGGGTGGCTGTGGCTTTTTGCTTTTAATTTCCCTAAGCTATAGGACCATAAGTGGAAGTGCCCTAGGCTCTGTTGCTTTGTTTTTTAGATGTTTCAGGAAACACCATACACTTCTCCAGAGTGGCTGTTGGCAATTTACATCCCGCCCATCAGCCTAACTAGGCTCCCAGTTCTCCATGGCCTGTCCTGCCTTTCTGGATTTTACACTTTTTTCAGATGGCCCTTTTGACCGGGGGGCAGTGAGACTTCATTGTAGTGCAGATTTCCTTTGCAAGCTTGCTTGGTTGGCCAAAAAGGGCGTATGCGTTTTTTCCTGAATATATTCAGGAAAAAACACATACGCCCTTTTTGGCCAAGTGCATCATTGTGGACGTTCTGCCTCTTTTCCTATGCTTTACATGCAATTCCAGTCTACCTCCTGAAATTTTTTTCCTACAATTCTGCACCGCTTTCAAGTCCTCTTGGCAGCCTTACTTCAATATATTTTTGGACGATAGCTGTGATTTATAACTGCAGGTTTGTGAAATACAGTGCCTTGAGCTCCTTTCTTCAACTCGCTTTCTTGTGAGCTGGCCGCAACACCGCAGGATTGCTTCAGGCCCTAGTTTTTCCGGCACGGCACGCTGAGCCTTCGGTTAATTCCTCTTCCGGGTGGGCAATGAGAGTTAAATTTGCCCATCCAGACACCTCCAGCTAGTCTCTCATTGGTTCTCCTTATTTCTGTTCATCTTACGCAGAAATTGCAAACTGGGCCAAACAGGTGGTTAAAGGCACTGACTCTCCAAGTGGGGAGAGCATTAGTAAAGCGTCTGGAATGTTGCACCCGAGTACCAGGGGAGGAAAACTGAGACACATTTGAACACGTTTCCCGATCACACGGTGGATCATACTCTGGGTTCCACATGCATGTTTTAGCTGAAGGAAGAATCCCTTAAACCTGGAGAGTTGAGACCCATGGAATGGGTACCATGCAATATGACTTCAAAGGGTCTGCATTTGCTCACCGAACCTCACCAATCCTATCACTGCTGCGTTTATGCCACTGTACACACGCTGGATACTCTTTCAGAGACATATAAATCCATAGGTTTTAAGATTCTTACTACTCAGGTATATTCTTAGGCGTTTAATATGGTGTGTTGAGTCCACTTCGTTGAGGAAGGAGTTGCTCTTGTCTATTACATATTTGGCTTCTGCAACGGTATCTGTGCTAATTTCAATCTCTGGTTTTATGCAGCACCCCAACTCACCTTTCCCCTTAAGCAAGCATAAGTTGGTTTTCTACATTTGAGACCCTGTTCTGTTTTGTAATTCAGTTCCTGTGTAGCCAAGTTTACATTCTGTGTATTAGTGATATCTTATGATGTTTCTTTTTCTGTGTGACTTATTTCACTTAGAATCATCGTACCTGAATCCACTCATTATGCTGCTACTGGCCTGATGACATAGATTTCATTGCTGAGTGATATTGCATTGTACGTAAGTACCACAACTTCTTTATCCATTTTTCTCTTTCTGCGATATTGAAGTTGTACCGTAAATGAGGTTCTTGTAAACAGAACCGTCCCAAACTTTGGGGTGGCTGTGTCTTTTTCTTTTAATTTCCCTAATCTATAGGACCATAAGTGGAAGTACCCTAGGCTCTGTTGCTTTGTTTTATAGATGTTTCAGGAAACACCATACACTTCTCCAGAGTGGCTGTTGGCAATTTACATCCCGCCCATCAGCATAAGAAGGCTCCCAGTTCTCCATGGCCTGTCCTGCCTTTGTGGATTTTACACTTTTTTCAGATGGCCCTTTTGAGCGGGGGGGTGGGCAGTGAGACTTCATTGTAGTGCAGATTGCCTTTGCAAGCTTGCTTAGTTGGCCAAAAACGGCGTATGCGTTTTTTCCTGAATATATTCAGGAAAAAACGCATACGCCGTTTTTGGCCAAGTGCATCATTGTGGACGTTCTGCCTCTTTTCCTATGCTCTACATGCAATTCCAGTCTAACTCCTGAAAAAGGTTTCCTGCAATTCTGCCCCGCTTTCAAGTCCTCTTGGCTGCCTTACTTCAATATATTTTTGGACGATAGCTGTCATTTAGAACTCTGCAGGTTTGTGAATTACAGTGCCCCTGAGCTCCTTTCTTCAACTCGCTTTCTTGTAAGCTGGACACAACACCACAGGATTGCTTCAGGCCTTAGTGTGGTTCCGGCATGGCACGCTGAGCCTTTGGTTAATTCCTCTTCCTGTTGGGAAATGAGAGTTAAATTTGCCCGTCCAGACACCTCCAGCTAGTCTCTCATTGGTTCTCCCTATTCCTGTTCCTTTTCCGCAGAAATTGCCAACTGGGCCAAACAGGAGGTTAAAGGCACTGACTCTCCAAGTGGAGAGAGTGTTAGTAAAGCGTCTGGAATGTTGCACCCGAGTACCAGGGGACGAAAACTGAGACACATTTGAACACGTTTCCCGATCACACGGTGGATCATACTCTGGGTTCCACATGCATGTTTTAGCTGAAGGAAGAATCCCTTAAACCTGGAGAGTTGAGACCCATGGAATGGGTACCATGCAATATGACTTCAAAGGGTCTGCATTTGCTCACCGAACCTCACCTATCCCATCACTGCTGCGTTTATGCCACTGTACACACGCTGGATTCACTTTCGGAGACATATAAATCCATAGGTTTTAAGATTCTTACTAGTCATGTATATTTTTAGGCCTTTAATATGGGGTGTTGAGTCCACTTCGTTGAGCAAGCAGTAGCTCTTGTCTATTACATATATTGCTTATGGAAAGGTATCTGTGCTAATTTCAATCTCTGGTTTTATGCAGCACCCCAACTCACCTTTCCCCTTAAGGAAGCATATGTTGGTTTTCTACGTTTGAGACACTGTTCTGTTTTGTAATTCAGTTCCTGTGTAGCCAAGTTTACATTCCGTGTATTAGTGATATCTTATGATGTTTCTTTTCTGTGTGACTTATTTCACTTAGAATCATCGTACCTGAATCCACTCATTATGCTGCTACTGACCTTATGACATAGATTTCATTGCTGAGTGATATTGCATTGTACATAAGAACGACAACTTCTTTATCCATTTTTCGCTCTCTGCGATATTGAACTTGTACCGTAAACGAGGTTCTTGTCAACAGAGCCATCCCAAACTTTGGGGTGGCTGTGTCTTTTTGATTTTAATTTCCCTAAGCTATAGGACCATAAGTGGAAGTGCCCTAGGCTCTGTTGCTTTGTTTTTTAGATGTTGCAGGAAACACCATACACTTCTCCAGAGTGGCTGTTGGCAATTTACATCCCGCCCATCAGCATAACAAGGCTCCCAGTTCTCCATGGCCTGTGCTGCCTTTCTGGATTTTACACTTTTTTCAGATGGCCATTTTGACCGGGGGGCAGTGAGACTTCATTGTAGTGCAGTATTCCTTTGCAATCTTGCTTGGTTGGCCAAAAAGGGCGTATGCGTTTTTTCCTGAATATATTCAGGAAAAAACGCATACGCCCTTTTTGGCCAAGTGCATCATTGTGGACGTTCTGCCTCTTTTCCTATGCTTTACATGCAATTCCAGTCTACCTCCTGAAATCGGTTTCCTGCAATTCTGCCCCGCTTTCAAGTCCTCTTGGCAGCCTTACTTCAATATATTTTTGGACGATAGCTGTTATTTATAACTCTGCAGGTTTGTGAATTACAGTGCCCCTGAGCTCCTTTCTTCAACTCGTTTTCTTGTGAGCTGGCCGCAACACCGCAGGATTGCATCAGGCCCTAGTGTGGTTCCGGCATGGCTCTCTGAGCCTTTGGTTAATTCCTCTTCTTGGTGGGAAATGAGAGTTAAATTTGCCCGTCCAGACACCTCCAGCTAGTCTCTCATTGGTTCTCCCTATTCCTGTTCATTTTCTGCAGAAATTGCAAACTGGGCCAAACAGGAGGTTAAAGGCACTGACTCTCCAAGTGGGCAGAGTGTTAGTAAAGCGTCTGGAATGTTGTATCCGAGTACCAGGGGACGGAAACTGAGACACATTTGAACACGTTTCCTGATCACACGGTGGATCATACTCTGGGTTCCACATGCATGTTTTAGCTGAAGGAAGAATCCCTTAAACCTGGAGAGTTGAGACCAATGGAATGGGTACCATGCAATATGACTTCAAAGAGTCTGCATTTGCTCACCGAACCTCACCTATCCTATCACTGCTGCGTTTATGCCGCTGTACACACGCTGGATTCTCTTTCGGAGACATATAAATCCATAGGTTTTAAGATTCTTACTACTCAGGTATATTCTTAGGCGTTTAATATGGGGTGTTGAGTCCACTTCGTTGAGCAAGCAGTAGCTCTTGTCTATTACATATTTTGCTTATGGAAAGGTATCTGTGCTAATTTCAATCTCTGGTTTTATGCAGCACCCCAACTCACCTTTCCCCTTATGCAAGCATAAGTTGGTTTTCTACATTTGAGACCCTGTTCTGTTTTGTAATTCAGTTCCTGTGTAGCCAAGTTTACATTACGTGTATTAGTGATATCTTATGATGTTTCTTTTTCTGTGTGACTTATTTCACTTAGAATCATCGTACCTGAATCCACTCATTATGCTGCTACTGGCCTGATGACATAGATTTCATTGCTGAGTGATATTGCATTGTACGTAAGTACCACAACTTCTTTATCCATTTTTCTCTTTCTGCGATATTGAAGTTGTACCGTAAATGAGGTTCTTGTAAACAGAACCGTCCCAAACTTTGGGGTGGCTGTGTCTTTTTGCTTTTAATTTCCCTAATCTATAGGACCATAAGTGGAAGTGCCCTAGGCTCTGTTGCTTTCTTTTTTAGATGTTTCAGGAAACACCATACACTTCTCCAGAGCGGCTGTTGGCAATTTACATCCCGCCCATCAGCATAAGAAGGCTCCCAGTTCTTCATGGCCTGTCCTGCCTTTCTGGACTTTACACTTTTTTCAGATGGCCCTTTTGACCGGGGGGAAGTGAGACTTCATTGTAGTGCAGATTTCCTTTGCAAGCTTGCTTGGTTGGCCAAAAAGTGCGTATGCGTTTTTTCCTGAATATATTCAGGAAAAAACGCATACGCACTTTTTGGCCAAGTGCATCATTGTGGACGTTCTGCCTCTTTTCCTATGCTTTACATGCAATTCCAGTCTACCTCCTGAAATCGGTTTCCTGCAATTCTGCCCCGCTTTCAAGTCCTCTTGGCAGCCTTACTTCAATATATTTTTGGACGATAGCTGTCATTTAGAACTCTGCAGGTTTGTGAATTACAGTGCCCCTGAGCTCCTTTCTTCAACTCGCTTTCTTGTGAGCTGGCCGCAACACCGCAGGATTGCTTCAGACCCTAGTGTGGTTCTGGCATGGCTCGCTGAGCCTTTGGTTAATTCCTCTTCCTGGTGGGAAATGAGAGTTAAATTTTCCCGTCCAGACACCTCCAGCTAGCCTCTCATTGGTTCTCCCTATTCCTGTTCATTTTCCGCAGAAATTGCAAACTGGTCCAAACAGGAGGTTAAAGGCACTGACTCTCCAAGTGGGGAGAGTGTTAGTAAAGCGTCTGGAATCTTGCACCCGAGTACCAGGGGACGAAAACTGAGACACATTTGAACACGTTTCCTGATCACACCGTGGATCGTACTCTGGGTTCCACATGCATGTTTTAGCTGAAGGAAGAATCCCTTAAACCTGGAGAGTTGAGACCCAGGGAACGGGTACCATGCAATATGACTTCAAAGAGTCTGCATTTGCTCACCGAACCTCACCAATCCTATCACTGCTGCGTTTATGCCACTGTACACACGCTGGATTCTCTTTCGGAGACGTATAAATCCATAGGTTTTAAGATTCTTACTAGTCAGGTATATTCTTAGGCGTTTAATATGGGGTGTTGAGTCCACTTCGTTGAGCAAGCAGTAGCTCTTGTCTATTACATATTTGGCTTATGGAAAGGTATCTGTGCTAATTTCAATCTCTGGTTTTATGCAGCACCCCAACTCACCTTTCCCCTTAAGCAAGCATAAGTTGGTTTTCTACATTTGAGACCCTATTCTGTTTTGTAATTCAGTTCCTGTGTAGCCAAGTTTACCTGCCATGTATTAGTGACATCTTATGATGTTTCTTTTTCTGTGTGACTTATTTCACTTAGAATCATCATACCTGAATCCACTCATTATGCTGCTACTGGCCTGATGACATAGATTTCATTGCTGAGTGATATTGCATTGTACGTAAGTACCACAACTTCTTTATCCATTTTTTGCGTTCTGCGATATTGAACTTGTACCGTAAACGAGGTTCTTGGAAACAGAGCTGTCCCAAACTTTGGGGTGGCTGTGTCTTTTTGATTTTAATTTCCCTAATCAATAGGACCATAAGTGGAAGTGCCCTAGGCTCTGTTGCTTTGTTTTTTAGATGTTTCAGGAAACACCATACACTTCTCCAGAGTGGCTGTTGGCAATTTACATCCAGCCCATCAGCATAAGAAGGCTCCCAGTTCTCCATGGCCTGTCCTGCTTTTCTGGATTTTCCACTTTTTTCAGATGGCCCTTTTGACCGGGGGGCAGTGAGACTTCATTGTCGTGCACATTTCCTTTGCAAGCTTGCGTGGTTGGCCAAAAAGGCCGTATGCGTTTTTTCCTGAATATATTCAGGAAAAAACGCATACGCCCTTTTTGGCCAAGTGCATCATTGTGGACGTTCTGCCTCTTTTCCTATGCTATACATGCAATTCCAGTCTACCTCCTGAAATCAGTTTCCTGCAATTCTGCCCTGCTTTCAAGTCCTCTTGGCAGCCTTACTTCAATATATTTTTCAACGATAGCTGTCATTTATAACTCTGCAGGTGTGTGAATTACAGTGCTCCTGAGCCCCTTTCTTCAACTCGCTTTCTTGTGAGCTGGCCGCAACAGCGCAAGATTGCTTCAGGCCCTAGTGTGGTTCCGGCATGGCTCGCTGAGCCTTTGGTTAATTCCTCTTCCTGGTGGGAAATCAGAGTTAAAATTGCCCGTCCAGACACCTCCAGCTAGTCTCTCATTTGTTCTCCCTATTCCTGTTCATTTTCCACAGAAATTGCAAACTGGGCCAAACAGGAGGTTAAAGGCACTGACTCTCCAAGTGGCGAGAGTGTTAGTAAAGCGTCTGGAATGTTGCACCCGAGTACCAGGGGACGAAAACTGAGACACATTTGAACACGTTTCCCTATCACACGGTGGATCATACTCTGGGTTCCACATGCATGTTTTAGCTGAAGGAAGAATCCCTTAAACCTGGAGAGTTGAGAACCATGGAATGGGTACCATGCAATATGACTTCAAAGGGTCTGCATTTGCTCACCGAACCTCACCAATCCTATCACTGCTGCGTTTATGCCATTGTACACACGCTTGATTCTCTTTCGGAGACATATAAATCCATAGGTTTTAAGATTCTTACTAGTCAGGTATATTCTTAGGCGTTTAATATGGGGTGTTGAGTCCACTTCGTTGAGCAAGCAGTAGCTCTTGTCTATTACATATTTGGCTTATGGAAAGGTATCTGTGCTAATTTCAATCTCTGGTTTTATGCAGCACCCCAACTCACCTTTCCCCTTAAGCAAGCATAAGTTGGTTTTCTACATTTGAGACCCTATTCTGTTTTGTAATTCAGTTCCTGTGTAGCCAAGTTTACCTGCCATGTATTAGTGACATCTTATGATGTTTCTTTTTCTGTGTGACTTATTTCACTTAGAATCATCATACCTGAATCCACTCATTATGCTGCTACTGGCCTGATGACATAGATTTCATTGCTGAGTGATATTGCATTGTACGTAAGTACCACAACTTCTTTATCCATTTTTTGCGTTCTGCGATATTGAACTTGTACCGTAAACGAGGTTCTTGGAAACAGAGCTGTCCCAAACTTTGGGGTGGCTGTGTCTTTTTGATTTTAATTTCCCTAATCAATAGGACCATAAGTGGAAGTGCCCTAGGCTCTGTTGCTTTGTTTTTTAGATGTTTCAGGAAACACCATACACTTCTCCAGAGTGGCTGTTGGCAATTTACATCCAGCCCATCAGCATAAGAAGGCTCCCAGTTCTCCATGGCCTGTCCTGCTTTTCTGGATTTTCCACTTTTTTCAGATGGCCCTTTTGACCGGGGGGCAGTGAGACTTCATTGTCGTGCACATTTCCTTTGCAAGCTTGCGTGGTTGGCCAAAAAGGCCGTATGCGTTTTTTCCTGAATATATTCAGGAAAAAACGCATACGCCCTTTTTGGCCAAGTGCATAATTGTGGACGTTCTGCCTCTTTTCCTATGCTATACATGCAATTCCAGTCTACCTCCTGAAATCAGTTTCCTGCAATTCTGCCCTGCTTTCAAGTCCTCTTGGCAGCCTTACTTCAATATATTTTTCAACGATAGCTGTCATTTATAACTCTGCAGGTGTGTGAATTACAGTGCTCCTGAGCTCCTTTCTTCAACTCGCTTTCTTGTGAGCTGGCCGCAACAGCGCAAGATTGCTTCAGGCCCTAGTGTGGTTCCGGCATGGCTCGCTGAGCCTTTGGTTAATTCCTCTTCCTGGTGGGAAATGAGAGTTAAAATTGACCGTCCAGACACCTCCAGCTAGTCTCTCATTTGTTCTCCCTATTCCTGTTCATTTTCCGCAGAAATTGCAAACTGGGCCAAACAGGAGGTTAAAGGCACTGACTCTCCAAGTGGGGAGAGTGTTAGTAAAGCGTCTGGAATGTTGCACCCGAGTACCAGGGGACGAAAACTGAGACACACTTGAACACGTTTCCCTATCACACGGTGGATCATACTCTGGGTTCCACATGCATGTTTTAGCTGAAGGAAGAATCCCTTAAACCTGGAGAGTTGAGAACCATGGAATGGGTACCATGCAATATGACTTCAAAGGGTCTGCATTTGCTCACCGAACCTCACCAATCCTATCACTGCTGCGTTTATGCCATTGTACACACGCTTGATTCTCTTTCGGAGACATATAAATCCATAGGTTTTAAGATTCTTACTAGTCAGGTATATTCTTAGGCGTTTAATATGGGGTGTTGAGTCCACTTCGTTGAGCAAGCAGTAGCTCTTGTCTATTACATATTTGGCTTATGGAAAGGTATCTGTGCTAATTTCAATCTCTGGTTTTATGTAGCACCCCAACTCACCTTTCCCTTAAGCAAGCATAAGTTGGTTTTCTACATTTGAGACCCTATTCTGCTTTGTAATTCAGTTCCTGTGTAGCCAAGTTTACATTCCGTGTATTAGTGATATCTTATGATGTTTCTTTTTCTGTGTGACTTATTTCACTTAGAATCATCATACCTGAATCCACTCATTATGCTGCTATGGGCCTGATGACATAGATTTCATTGCTGAGTGATATTGCATTGTTCGTTACTACCACAACTACTTTATCCATTTTTCGCTTTCTGTGATATTGAACTTGTACCGTAAACGAGGTTCTTGTAAACAGAGCCTTCCCAAACTTTGGGGTGGCTGTGTCTTTTTGATTTTAATTTCCCTAAGCTATAGGACCATAAGTGGAAGTGCCCTAGGCTCTGTTGCTTTGTTTTTTAGATGTTTCAGGAAACACCATACACTTCCCCAGGGTGGCTGTTGGCAATTTACATCCCGCCCATCAGCCTAACTAGGCTCCCAGTTCTCCATGGCCTGTCCTGCCTTTCTGGATTTTACACTTTTTTCAGATGGCCCTTTTGACCGGGGGGCAGTGAGACTTCATTGTAGTGCAGATTTCCTTTGCAAGCTTGCTTGGTTGGCCAAAAAGGGCGTATGCGTTTTTTCCTGAATATATTCAGGAAAAAACGCATACGCCCTTTTTGGCCAAGTGCATCATTGTGGACGTTGTGCCTCTTTTCCTATGCTTTACATGCAATTCCAGTCTACCTCCTGAAATCGGTTTCCTGCAATTCTGCCCTGCTTTCAAGTCCTCTTGGCAGCCTTACTTCAATATATTTTTGGACGATAGCTGTCATTTATAACTCTGCAGGTTTGTGAATTACAGTGCTCCTGATCTCCTTTCTTCAACTCGTTTTCTTGTGAACTGGCCGCAACAGCGCAGGATTGCTTCAGGCCCTAGTGTGGTTCCGGCATGGCTCGCTGAGCCTTTGGTTAATTCCTCTTCCTGGTGGGAAATGAGAGTTAAATTTGCCCGTCCAGAAACCTCCAGCTAGTCTCTCATTGGTTCTCCCTATTCCTGTTCATTTTCCGCAGAAATTGCAAACTGGGCCAAACAGGAGGTTAAAGGCACTGACTCTCCAAGTGGGGAGAGTGTTAGTAAAGCGTCTGGAATGTTGCACCCGAGTACCAGGGAACGAAAACTGAGACACATTTGAACACGTTTCCCGATCACACGGTGGATCATACTCTGGGTTCCACATGCATGTTTTAGCTGAAGGAAGAATCCCTTAAACCTGGAGAGTTGAGAACCATGGAATGGGTACCATGCAATATGACTTCAAAGTGTCTGCAATTGCTCACCGAACCTCACCAATCCTATCACTGCTGCGTTTATGCCGCTGTACAGACGCTTGATTCTCTTTCGGAGACATATAAATCCATAGGTTTTAAGATTCTTACTAGTCAGGTATATTCTTAAGCGTTTAATATGGGGTGTTGAGTCCACTTCGTTGAGCAAGCAGGAGCTCTTGTCTATTACATATTTGGCTTATGGAAAGGTATCTGTGCTAATTTCAATCTCTGGTTTTATGCAGCACCCCAACTCACCTTTCCCTTAAGCAAGCATAAGTTGGTTTTCTACATTTGAGACACTATTCTGTTTTGTAATTCAGTTCCTGTGTAGCCAAGTTTACATTCCGTGTATTAGCGATATCTTATGATGTTTCTTTTTCTGTGTGACTTATTTCACTTAGAATCATCATACCTGAATCCACTCATTATGCTGCTATGGGCCTGATGACATAGATTTCATTGCTGAGTGATATTGCATTGTACCTAAGTACCACAACTTCTTTATCCATGTTTCGCTTTCTGTGATATTGAACTTGTACCGTAAACGAGGTTCTTGTAAACAGAGCCGTCCCAAACTTTGGGGTGGCTGTGTCTTTTTGATTTTAATTTCCCTAAGCTATAGGACCATAAGTGGAAGTGCCCTAGGCTCTGTTGCTTTGTTTTTTAGATGTTTCAGGAAACACCATACACTTCTCCAGAGTGGCTGTTGGCAATTTACATCCCGCCCATCAGCCTAACTAGGCTCCCAGTTCTCCATGGCCTGTCCTGCCTTTCTGGATTTTACACTTTTTTCAGATGGCCCTTTTGACCGGGTGGCAGTGAGACTTCATTGTAGTGCAGATTTCCTTTGCAAGCTTGCTTGGTTGGCCAAAAAGGGCGTATGCGTTTTTTCCTGAATATATTCAGGAAAAAACGCATACGCCCTTTTTGGCCAAGTGCATCATTGTGCACGTTCTGCCTCTTGTCCTATGCTTTACATGCAATTCCAGTCTACCTCCTGAAATCGGTTTCCTGCAATTCTGCCCCGCTTTCAAGTCCTCTTGGCAGCCTTACTTCAATATATTTTTGGACGATAGCTGTCATTTAGAACTCTGCAGATTTGTGAATGACAGTGCCCCTGAGCTCCTTTCTTCAACTCGCTTTCTTGTGAGCTGGCCGCAACAGCGCAAGATTGCTTCAGGCCCTAGTGTGGTTCCGGCATGGCTCGCTGAGCCTTTGGTTAATTCCTCTTCCTGGTGGGAAATGAGAGTTAAAATTGACCGTCCAGACACCTCCAGCTAGTCTCTCATTTGTTCTCCCTATTCCTGTTCATTTTCCGCAGAAATTGCAAACTGGGCCAAACAGGAGGTTAAAGGCACTGACTCTCCAAGTGGGGAGAGTGTTAGTAAAGCGTCTGGAATGTTGCACCCGAGTACCAGGGGACGAAAACTGAGACACACTTGAACACGTTTCCCTATCACACGGTGGATCATACTCTGGGTTCCACATGCATGTTTTAGCTGAAGGAAGAATCCCTTAAACCTGGAGAGTTGAGAACCATGGAATGGGTACCATGCAATATGACTTCAAAGGGTCTGCATTTGCTCACCGAACCTCACCAATCCTATCACTGCTGCGTTTATGCCATTGTACACACGCTTGATTCTCTTTCGGAGACATATAAATCCATAGGTTTTAAGATTCTTACTAGTCAGGTATATTCTTAGGCGTTTAATATGGGGTGTTGAGTCCACTTCGTTGAGCAAGCAGTAGCTCTTGTCTATTACATATTTGGCTTATGGAAAGGTATCTGTGCTAATTTCAATCTCTGGTTTTATGTAGCACCCCAACTCACCTTTCCCTTAAGCAAGCATAAGTTGGTTTTCTACATTTGAGACCCTATTCTGCTTTGTAATTCAGTTCCTGTGTAGCCAAGTTTACATTCCGTGTATTAGTGATATCTTATGATGTTTCTTTTTCTGTGTGACTTATTTCACTTAGAATCATCATACCTGAATCCACTCATTATGCTGCTATGGGCCTGATGACATAGATTTCATTGCTGAGTGATATTGCATTGTTCGTTACTACCACAACTACTTTATCCATTTTTCGCTTTCTGTGATATTGAACTTGTACCGTAAACGAGGTTCTTGTAAACAGAGCCTTCCCAAACTTTGGGGTGGCTGTGTCTTTTTGATTTTAATTTCCCTAAGCTATAGGACCATAAGTGGAAGTGCCCTAGGCTCTGTTGCTTTGTTTTTTAGATGTTTCAGGAAACACCATACACTTCCCCAGGGTGGCTGTTGGCAATTTACATCCCGCCCATCAGCCTAACTAGGCTCCCAGTTCTCCATGGCCTGTCCTGCCTTTCTGGATTTTACACTTTTTTCAGATGGCCCTTTTGACCGGGGGGCAGTGAGACTTCATTGTAGTGCAGATTTCCTTTGCAAGCTTGCTTGGTTGGCCAAAAAGGGCGTATGCGTTTTTTCCTGAATATATTCAGGAAAAAACGCATACGCCCTTTTTGGCCAAGTGCATCATTGTGGACGTTCTGCCTCTTTTCCTATGCTTTACATGCAATTCCAGTCTACCTCCTGAAATCGGTTTCCTGCAATTCTGCCCTGCTTTCAAGTCCTCTTGGCAGCCTTACTTCAATATATTTTTGGACGATAGCTGTCATTTATAACTCTGCAGGTTTGTGAATTACAGTGCTCCTGATCTCCTTTCTTCAACTCGTTTTCTTGTGAACTGGCCGCAACAGCGCAGGATTGCTTCAGGCCCTAGTGTGGTTCCGGCATGGCTCGCTGAGCCTTTGGTTAATTCCTCTTCCTGGTGGGAAATGAGAGTTAAATTTGCCCGTCCAGAAACCTCCAGCTAGTCTCTCATTGGTTCTCCCTATTCCTGTTCATTTTCCGCAGAAATTGCAAACTGGGCCAAACAGGAGGTTAAAGGCACTGACTCTCCAAGTGGGGAGAGTGTTAGTAAAGCGTCTGGAATGTTGCACCCGAGTACCAGGGAACGAAAACTGAGACACATTTGAACACGTTTCCCGATCACACGGTGGATCATACTCTGGGTTCCACATGCATGTTTTAGCTGAAGGAAGAATCCCTTAAACCTGGAGAGTTGAGAACCATGGAATGGGTACCATGCAATATGACTTCAAAGTGTCTGCAATTGCTCACCGAACCTCACCAATCCTATCACTGCTGCGTTTATGCCGCTGTACAGACGCTTGATTCTCTTTCGGAGACATATAAATCCATAGGTTTTAAGATTCTTACTAGTCAGGTATATTCTTAAGCGTTTAATATGGGGTGTTGAGTCCACTTCGTTGAGCAAGCAGGAGCTCTTGTCTATTACATATTTGGCTTATGGAAAGGTATCTGTGCTAATTTCAATCTCTGGTTTTATGCAGCACCCCAACTCACCTTTCCCTTAAGCAAGCATAAGTTGGTTTTCTACATTTGAGACACTATTCTGTTTTGTAATTCAGTTCCTGTGTAGCCAAGTTTACATTCCGTGTATTAGCGATATCTTATGATGTTTCTTTTTCTGTGTGACTTATTTCACTTAGAATCATCATACCTGAATCCACTCATTATGCTGCTATGGGCCTGATGACATAGATTTCATTGCTGAGTGATATTGCATTGTACCTAAGTACCACAACTTCTTTATCCATGTTTCGCTTTCTGTGATATTGAACTTGTACCGTAAACGAGGTTCTTGTAAACAGAGCCGTCCCAAACTTTGGGGTGGCTGTGTCTTTTTGATTTTAATTTCCCTAAGCTATAGGACCATAAGTGGAAGTGCCCTAGGCTCTGTTGCTTTGTTTTTTAGATGTTTCAGGAAACACCATACACTTCTCCAGAGTGGCTGTTGGCAATTTACATCCCGCCCATCAGCCTAACTAGGCTCCCAGTTCTCCATGGCCTGTCCTGCCTTTCTGGATTTTACACTTTTTTCAGATGGCCCTTTTGACCGGGTGGCAGTGAGACTTCATTGTAGTGCAGATTTCCTTTGCAAGCTTGCTTGGTTGGCCAAAAAGGGCGTATGCGTTTTTTCCTGAATATATTCAGGAAAAAACGCATACGCCCTTTTTGGCCAAGTGCATCATTGTGCACGTTCTGCCTCTTGTCCTATGCTTTACATGCAATTCCAGTCTACCTCCTGAAATCGGTTTCCTGCAATTCTGCCCCGCTTTCAAGTCCTCTTGGCAGCCTTACTTCAATATATTTTTGGACGATAGCTGTCATTTAGAACTCTGCAGATTTGTGAATGACAGTGCCCCTGAGCTCCTTTCTTCAACTCGCTTTCTTGTGAGCTGGCCGCAACACCGCAGGATTGCTTCAGGCCCTAGTGTGGTTCCGGCATGGCTCGCTGAGCCTTTGGTTAATTCCTCTTCCTGTTGGGAAATGAGAGTTAAATTTGCCCGTCCAGACACCTCCAGCTAGTCTCTCATTGGTTCTCCCTATTCCTGTTCATTTTCCGCAGAAATTGCAAACTGGGCCAAACAGGAGGTTAAAGGCACTGACTCTCCAAGTGGGGAGAGTGTTAGTAAAGCGTCTGGAATGTTGCACCCGAGTACCAGGGAACGAAAACTGAGACACATTTGAACACGTTTCCCGATCACACGGTGGATCATACTCTGGGTTCCACATGCATGTTTTAGCTGAAGGAAGAATCCCTTAAACCTGGAGAGTTGAGAACCATGGAATGGGTACCATGCAATATGACTTCAAAGGATCTGCATTTGCTCACCGAACCTCACCAATCCTATCACTGCTGCGTTTATGCCGCTGTACACACGCTTGATTCTCTTTCGGAGACATATAAATCCATAGGTTTTCAGATTCTTACTAGTCAGGTATATTCTTAGGCGTTTAATATGGGGTGTTGAGTCCACTTCCTTGAGCAAGCAGTAGCTCTT
This sequence comes from Grampus griseus, assembly GCF_964374135.1. NCBI lineage: Eukaryota > Metazoa > Chordata > Mammalia > Artiodactyla > Delphinidae > Grampus > Grampus griseus. The sequence goes on from NW_028133022.1 coordinate 189,325, forward strand.
GTCTATTATATATTTGGCTTATGGAAAGGTATCTGTGCTAATTTCAATCTCTGGTTTTATGCAGCACCCCAACTCACCTTTCCCCTTAAGCAAGCATAAGTTGGTTTTCTACATTTGAGACCCTATTCTGTTTTGTAATTCAGTTCCTGTGTAGCCAAGTTTACATTCCGTGTATTAGTGATATCTTATGATGTTTCTTTTTCTGTGTGACTTATTTCACTTAGAATCATCGTACCTGAATCCACTCATTATGCTGCTATGTGCCTGATGACATAGATTTCATTGCTGAGTGATATTGCATTGTACCTAAGTACCACAACTTCTTTATCCATTTTTCGCTTTCTGTGATATTGAACTTGTACCGTAAACGAGGTTCTTGTAAACAGAGCCGTCCCAAACTTTGGGGTGGCTGTGTCTTTTTGATTTTAATTTCCCTAAGCTATAGGACCATAAGTGGAAGTGCCCTAGGCTCTGTTGCTTTGTTTTTTAGATGTTTCAGGAAACACCATACACTTCCCCAGGGTGGCTGTTGGCAATTTACATCCCGCCCATCAGCCTAACTAGGCTCCCAGTTCTCCATGGCCTGTCCTGCCTTTCTGGATTTTACACTTTTTTCAGATGGCCCTTTTGACCGGGGGGCAGTGAGACTTCATTGTAGTGCAGATTTCCTTTGCAAGCTTGCTTGGTTGACCAAAAAGGGCGTATGCGTTTTTTCCTGAATATATTCAGGAAAAAACGCATACGCCCTTTTTGGCCAAGTGCATCATTGTGGACGTTCTGCCTCTTTTCCTATGCTTTACATGCAATTCCAGTCTACCTCCTGAAATCGGTTTCCTGCAATTCTGCCCTGCTTTCAAGTCCTCTTGGCAGCCTTACTTCAATATATTTTTGGACGATAGCTGTCATTTATAACTCTGCAGGTTTGTGAATTACAGTGCTCCTGATCTCCTTTCTTCAACTCGTTTTCTTGTGAACTGGCCGCAACAGCGCAGGATTGCTTCAGGCCCTAGTGTGGTTCAGGCATGGCTCACTGAGCCTTTGGTTAATTCCTCTTCCTGGTGGGAAATGAGAGTTAAATTTGCCCGTCCAGACACCTCCAGCTAGTCTCTCATTGGTTCTCCCTATTCCTGTTCATTTTCCGCAGAAATTGCAAACTGGGCCAAACAGGAGGTTAAAGGCACTGACTCTCCAAGTGGGGAGAGTGTTAGTAAAGCGTCTGGAATGTTGCACCCGAGTACCAGGGAACGAAAACTGAGACACATTTGAACACGTTTCCCGATCACACGGTGGATCATACTCTGGGTTCCACATGCATGTTTTACCTGAAGGAAGAATCCCTTAAACCTGGAGAGTTGAGAACCATGGAATGGGTACCATGCAATATGACTTCAAAGGGTCTGCATTTGCTCACCGAACCTCATCAATCCTATCACTGCTGCGTTTATGCCGCTGTACACACGCTTGATTCTCTTTCGGAGACATATAAATCCATAGGTTTTAAGATTCTTACTAGTCAGGTATATTCTTAAGCGTTTCATATGGGGTGTTGAGTCCACTTCGTTGAGCAAGCAGTAGCTCTTGTCTATTACATATTTGGCTTATGGAAAGGTATCTGTGCTAATTTCAATCTCTGGTTTTATGTAGCACCCCAACTCACCTTTCCCTTAAGCAAGCATAAGTTGGTTTTCTACATTTGAGACCCTATTCTGTTTTGTAATTCAGTTCCTGTGTAGCCAAGTTCACATTCCGTGTATTAGCGATATCTTATGATGTTTCTTTTTCTGTGTGACTTATTTCACTTAGAATCATCATACCAGAATTCACTCATTATGCTGCTATGGGCCTGATGACATAGATTTCATTGCTGAGTGATATTGCATTGTACCTAAGTACCACAACTTCTTTATCCATGTTTCGCTTTCTGTGATATTGAACTTGTACCGTAAACGAGTTTCTTGTACACAGAGCCGTCCCAAACTTTGGGGTGGCTGTGTCTTGTTGATTTTAATTTCCCTAAGCTATAGGACCATAAGTGGAAGTGCCCTAGGCTCTGTTGCTTTGTTTTTTAGATGTTTCAGGAAACATCATACACTTCTCCAGAGTGGCTGTTGGCAATTTACATCCCGCCCATCAGCCTAACTAGGCTCCCAGTTCTCCATGGCCTGTCCTGCCTTTCTGGAATTTACACTTTTTTCAGATGGCCCTTTGGACCGGGGGGCAGTGAGACTTCATTGTAGTGCAGATTTCCTTTGCAAGCTTGCTTGGTTGGCCAAAAAGGGTGTATGCGTTTTTTCCTGAATATATTCAGGAAAAAACGCATACGCCCTTTTTGGCCAAGTGCATCATTGTGGACGTTCTGCCTCTTTTCCTATGCTTTACATGCAATTCCAGTCTACCTCCTGAAATCGGTTTCCTGCAATTCTGCCCCGCTTTCAAGTCCTCTTGGCAGCCTTACTTCAATATATTTTTGGACGATAGCTGTCATTTATAACTCTGCAGGTTTGTGAATGACAGTGCCCCTGAGCTCCTTTCTTCAACTCGCTTTCTTGTGAGCTGGCCGCAACACCGCAGGATTGCTTCAGGCCCTAGTGTGGTTCCGGCATGGCTCGCTGAGCCTTTGGTTAATTCCTCTTCCTGGTGGGAAATGAGAGTTAAATTTGCCCGTCCAGACACCTCCAGCTAGTCTCTCATTGGTTCTCCCTATTCCTGTTCATTTTCCGCAGAAATTGCAAACTGGGCCAAACAGGAGGTTAAAGGCACTGACTCTCCAAGTGGGGAGAGTGTTAGTAAAGCGTCTGGAATGTTGCACCCGAGTACCAGGGGATGAAAACTGAGACACAATTGAACACGTTTCCCGATCACATGGTGGATCATACTCTGGGTTCCACATGCATGTTTTAGCTGAAGGAAGAATCCCTTAAACCTGGAAAGTTGAGAACCATGGAATGGGTACCATGCAATATGACTTCAAAGGGTCTGCATTTGCTCACCGAACCTCACCAATCCTATCACTGCTGCGTTTATGCCGCTGTACACACGCTTGATTCTCTTTCGGAGACATATAAATCCATAGGTTTTAAGATTCTTACTAGTCAGGTATATTCTTAGGCGTTTAATATGGGGTGTTGAGTCCACTTCGTTGAGCAAGCAGTAGCTCTTGTCTATTACATATTTGGCTTATGGAAAGGTATCTGTGCTAATTTCAATCTCTGGTTTTATGCAGCACCCCAACTCACCTTTCCCCTTAAGCAAGCATAAGTTGGTTTTCTACATTTGAGACCCTATTCTGTTTTGTAATTCAGTTCCTGTGTAGCCAAGTTTACATTCCATGTATTAGTGATATCTTATGATGTTTCTTTTTCTGTGTGACTTATTTCACTTAGAATCATCATACCTGAATCCACTCATTATGCTGCTATGGGCCTGATGACATAGATTTCATTGCTGAGTGATATTTCATTGTACGTTAGTACCACAACTTCTTTATCCATTTTTCGCTTTCTGTGATATTGAACTTGTACCGTAAACGAGGTTCTTGTAAACAGAGCCGTCCCAAACTTTGGGGTGGCTGTGTCTTTTTGATTTTAATTTCCCTAAGCTATAGGACCATAAGTGGAAGTGCCCTAGGCTCTGTTGCTTTGTTTTTTAGATGTTTCAGGAAACACCATACACTTCTCCAGAGTGGCTGTTGGCAATTTACATCCCGCCCATCAGCCTAACTAGGCTCCCAGTTCTCCATGGCCTGTCCTGCCTTTCTGGATTTTACACTTTTTTCAGATGGCCCTTTTGACCGGGGGGCAGTGAGACTTCATTGTAGTGCAGATTTCCTTTGCAAGCTTGCTTGGTTGGCCAAAAAGGGCGTATGCGTTTTTTCCTGAATATATTCAGGAAAAAACGCATACACCCTTTTTGCCAAGTGCATCATTGTGGATGTTCTGCCTCTTTTCCTATTCTTTACATGCAGTTCTAGTCTACCTCCTGAAATCGGTTTCCTGCAATTCCGCCCCGCTTTCAAGTCCTCTTGGCAGCCTTACTTCAATATATTTTTGGACGATAGCTGTCATTTATAACTCTGCAAGTTTGTGAATTACAGTGCACCTGAGCTCCTTTCTTCAACTCGCTTTCTTGTGAATTGGCCGCAACAGCGCAGGATTGCTTCAGGCCCTAGTGTGGTTCTGGCATGGGTCGCTGAGCCTTTGTTTAATTCCTCTTCATGGTGGGAAATGAGAGTTAAAATTGCCCGTCCAGACACCTCCAGCTAGTCTCTCATTGGTTCTCCCTATTCCTGTTCATTTTCCGCAGAAATTGCAAACTGGGCCAAACAGGAGGTTAAAGGCACTGACTCTCCAAGTGGGGAGAGTGTTAGTAAAGCGTCTGGAATGTTGCACCCGAGTACCAGGGGACGAAAAGTGAGACACATTTGAACACGTTTCCCGATCACACGGTGGATCATACTCTGGGTTCCACATGCATGTTTTAGCTGAAGGAAGAATCCCTTAAACCTGGAGAGTTGAGACCCATGGAATGGGTACCATGCAATTTGACTTCAAGGGGTCTGCATTTGCTCACCGCACCTCACCAATCCTATCACTGCTGCGATTATGCCGCTGTACACACGCTTGATTCTTTTTCGGAGATATATAAATCCATAGATTTTAAGATTCTTACTACTCAGCTATATTCTTAGGCGTTTAATATGGGGTGTTGTGTCCACTTCGTTGAGCAAGCAGTAGCTCTTGTCTATTACATATTTGGCTTATGGAAAAGTATCTGTGCTAATTTCAATCTCTGGTTTTATGTAGCACCCCAACTCACCTTTCCCCTTAAGCAAGCATAAGTTGGTTTTCTACATTTGAGACCCTATTCTGTTTTGTAATTCAGTTCCTGTGTAGCCAAGTTTACATTCCGTGTATTAGTGATATCTTATGATGTTTCTTTTTCTGTGTGACTTATTTCACTTAGAATCATCATACCTGAATCCACTCATTATGCTGCTATGGGCCTGATGACATAGATTTCATTGCTGAGTGATATTTCATTGTACGTTAGTACCACAACTTCTTTATCCATTTTTCGCTTTCTGTGATATTGAACTTGTACCGTAAACGAGGTTCTTGTAAACAGAGCCGTCCCAAACTTTGGGGTGGCTGTGTCTTTTTGATTTTAATTTCCCTAAGCTATAGGACCATAAGTGGAACTGCCCTAGGCTCTGTTGCTTTGTTTTTTAGATGTTTCAGGAAACACCATACACTTCTCCAGAGTGGCTGTTGGCAATTTACATCCTGCCCATCACCCTATCTAGGCTCCCGTTCTCCATGGCCTGTCCTGCCTTTCTGGATTTTACACTTTTTTCAGATGGCCCTTTTGACCGGGGGGCAGTGAGACTTCATTGTAGTGCAGATTTCCTTTGCAAGCTTGCTTTGTTGGCCAAAAAGGGCATATGCGTTTTTTCCTGAATATATTCAGGAAAAAACGCATACGCCCTTTTTGGCCAAGTGCATCATTGTGGACGTTCTGCCTCTTTTCCTATGCTTTACATGCAATTCCAGTCTACCTCCTGAAATCGGTTTCCTGCAATTCTGCCCCGCTTTCAAGTCCTCTTGGCAGCCTTACTTCAATATATTTTTGGACGATAGCTGTCATTTATAACTCTGCAGGTGTGTGAATGACAGTGCCCCTGAGCTCCTTTCTTCAACTCGCTTTCTTGTGAGCTGGCCGCAACACCGCAGGATTGCTTCAGGCCCTAGTGTGGTTCCGGCATGGCTCGCTGAGCCTTTGGTTAATTCCTCTTCCTGGTGGGAAATGAGAGATAAATTTGCCCGTCCAGACACCTCCAGCTAGTCTCTCATTGGTTCTCCCTATTCCTGTTCATCTTCCGCAGAAATTGCAAACTGGGCCAAACAGGAAGTTGAAGACACTGACTCTCCAAGTGGGGAGAGTGTTAGTAAAGCGTCTGGAATGTTGCACCCGTGTACCAGGGGACGAAAACTGAGACACATTTGAACACGTTTCCCGATCACACGGTGGATCATACTCTGGGTTCCACATGCATGTTTTAGCTGAAGGAAGAATCCCTTAAACCTGGAGAGTTGAGAACCGTGGAATGGGTACCATGCAATATGACTTCAAAGGGTCTGCATTTGCTCACCGAACCTCACCAATCCTATCACTGCTGCGTTTATGCCGCTGTACACACGCTTGATTCTCTTTCGGAGACATATAAATCCATAGGTTTTAAGATTCTTACTAGTCAGGTATATTCTTAGGCGTTTAATATGGGGTGTTGAGTCCACTTCGTTGAGCAAGGAGTAGCTCTTGTCTATTACATATTTGGCTTATGGAAAGGTATCTGTGCTAATTTCAATCTCTGGTTTTATGCAGCACCCCAACTCACCTTTCCCCTTAAGCAAGCATGAGTTGGTTTTCTACATTTGAGACCCTATTCTGTTTTGTAATTCAGTTCCTGTGTAGCCAAGTTTACATTCCGTGTATTAGTGATATCTTATGATGTTTCTTTTTCTGTGTGACTTATTTCACTTAGAATCATCGTACCTGAATCCACACATTATGCTGCTATGGGCCTGATGACATAGATTTCATTGCTGAGTGATATTGCATTGTTCGTTAGTACCACAACTACTTTATCCATTTTTCGCTTTCTGTGATATTGAACTTGTACCGTAAACGAGGTTCTTGTAAACAGAGCCGTCCCAAACTTTGGGGTGGCTGTGTCTTTTTGATTTTAATTTCCCTAAGCTATAGGACCATAAGTGGAAGTGCCCTAGGCTCTGTTGCTTTGTTTTTTAGATGTTTCAGGAAACACCATACACTTCTCCAGAGTAGCTGTTGGCAATTTACATTCCGCCCATCAGTCTAACTAGGCTCCCAGTTCTCCATGGCCTGTCCTGCCTTTCTGGATTTTACACTTTTTTCAGATGGCCCTTTTGACCGGGGGGCAGTGAGACTTCATTGTAGTGCAGATTTCCTTTGCAAGCTTGCTTGGTTGGCCAAAAAGGGCGTATGCGTTTTTTCCTGAATATATTCAGGAAAAAACGCATACGCACTTTTTGGCCAAGTGCATCATTGTGGACGTTCTGCCTCTTGTCCTATGCTTTACATGCAATTCCAGTCTACCTCCTGAAATCGGTTTCCTGCAATTCTGCCCTGCTTTCAAGTCCTCTTGGCAGCCTTACTTCAATATATTTTTGGACGATAGCTGTCATTTATAACTCTGCAGGTTTGTGAATGACAGTGCCCCTGAGCTCCTTTCTTCAACTCGCTTTCTTGTGAGGTGGCCGCAACACCGCAAGATTGCTTCAGGCCCTAGTGTGGTTCCGGCATGGCTCGCTGAGCCTTTGGTTAATTCCTCTTCCTGGTGGGAAATGAGAGTTAAATTTGCCCGTCCAGACACCTCCAGCTAGTCTCTCATTGGTTCTCCCTATTCCTGTTCATTTTTCGCAGAATTTGCAAACTGGGCCAAACAGGAGGTTAAAGGCACTGACTCTCCAAGTGGGGAGAGTGTTAGTAAAGCGTCTGGAATGTTGCACCCGAGTACCAGGGGACGAAAACTGAGACACATTTGAACACGTTTCCCTATCACATGGTGGATCATACTCTGGGTTCCACATGCATGTTTTAGCTGAAGGAAGAATCCCTTAAACCTGGAGAGTTGAGAACCATGGAATGGGTACCATGCAATATGACTTCAAAGGGTCTGCATTTGCTCACCGAACCTCACCAATCCTATCACTGCTGCGTTTATGCCGCTGTACACACGCTTGATTCTCTTTCGGAGACATATAAATCCATAGGTTTTAAGATTCTTACTACTCAGGTATATTCTTAGGCGTTTAATATGGGGTGTTGAGTCCACTTCGTTGAGCAAGCAGTAGCTCTTGTCTATTACATATTTGGCTTATGGAAAGGTATCTGTGCTAATTTCAATCTCTGGTTTTATGCAGCACCCCAACTCACCTTTCCCCTTAAGCAAGCATAAGTTGGTTTTCTACATTTGAGACCCTATTCTGTTTTGTAATTCAGTTCCTGTGTAGCCAAGTTTACATTCCGTGTATTAGTGATATCTTATGATGTTTCTTTTTCTGTGTGACTTATTTCACTTAGAATCATCGTACCTGAATCCACTCATTATACTGCTATGGTCCTGATGACATAGATTTCATTGCTGAGTGATATTGCATTGTTCGTTAGTACCACAACTACTTTATCCATTTTTCGCTTTCTGTGATATTGAACTTGTACCGTAAACGAGTTTCTTGTACACAAAGCCGTCCCAAACTTTGGGGTGGCTGTGTCTTTTTGATTTTAATTTCCCTAAGCTATAGGACCATAAGTGGAAGTGCCCTAGGCTCTGTTGCTTTGTTTTTTAGATGTTTCAGGAAACATCATACACTTCTCCAGAGTGGCTGTTGGCAATTAACATCCCGCCCATCAGCCTAACTAGGCTCCCAGTTCTCCATGGCCTGTCCTGCCTTTCTGGAATTTACACTTTTTTCAGATGGCCCTTTGGACCGGGGGGCAGTGAGACTTCATTGTAGTGCAGATTTCCTTTGCAAGCTTGCTTTGTTGGCCAAAAAGGGCGTATGCGTTTTTTCCTGAATATATTCAGGAAAAAACGCATACGCCCTTTTTGGCCAAGTGCATCATTGTGGACGTTCTGCCTCTTTTCCTATGCTTTACATGCAATTCCAGTCTACCTCCTGAAATCGGTTTCCTGCAATTCTGCCCCGCTTTCAAGTCCTCTTGGCAGCCTTACTTCAATATATTTTTGGACGATTGCTGTCATTTATAACTCTGCAGGTGTGTGAATGACAGTGCCCCTGAGCTCCTTTCTTCAACTCGCTTTCTTGTGAGCTGGCCGCAACACCGCAGGATTGCTTCAGGCCCTAGTGTGGTTCCGGCATGGCTCGCTGAGCCTTTGGTTAATTCCTCTTCCTGGTGGGAAATGAGAGTTAAATTTGCCCGTCCAGACACCTCCAGCTAGTCTCTCATTGGTTCTCCCTATTCCTGTTCATTTTCCGCAGAAATTGCAAAGTGGGCCAAACAGGAGGTTAAAGGCACTGACTCTCCAAGTGGGGAGAGTGTTAGTAAAGCGTCTGGAATGTTGCACCCGAGTACCAGGGGATGAAAACTGAGACACAATTGAACACGTTTCCCGATCACATGGTGGATCATACTCTGGGTTCCACATGCATGTTTTAGCTGAAGGAAGAATCCCTTAAACCTGGAAAGTTGAGAACCATGGAATGGGTACCATGCAATATGACTTCAAAGGGTCCGCATTTGCTCACCGAACCTCACCAATCCTATCACTGCTGCGTTTATGGCGCTGTACACACGCTTGATTCTCTTTCGGAGACATATAAATCCATAGGTTTTAAGATTCTTACTAGTCAGGTATATTCTTAGGCGTTTAATATGGGGTGTTGAGTCCACTTCGTTGAGCAAGCAGTAGCTCTTGTCTATTACATATTTGGCTTATGGAAAGGTATCTGTGCTAATTTCAATCTCTGGTTTTATGCAGCACCCCAACTCACCTTTCCCCTTAAGCAAGCATAAGTTGGTTTTCTACATTTGAGACCATATTCTCTTTTGTAATTCAGTTCCTGTGTAGCCAAGTTTACATTCCGTGTATTAGTGATATCTTATGATGTTTCTTTTTCTGTGTGACTTATTTCACTTAGAATCATCATACCTGAATCCACTCATTATGCTGCTATGGGCCTGATGACATAGATTTCATTGCTGAGTGATATTTCATTGTACGTTAGTACCACAACTTCTTTATCCATTTTTCGCTTTCTGTGATATTGAACTTGTACCGTAAACGAGGTTCTTGTAAACAGAGCCGACCCAAACTTTGGGGTGGCTGTGTCTTTTTGATTTTAATTTCCCTAAGCTATAGGACCATAAGTGGAAGTGCCCTAGGCTCTGTTGCTTTGTTTTTTAGATGTTTCAGGAAACACCATACACTTCTCCAGAGTGGCTGTTGGCAATTTACATCCCGCCCATCAGCCTAACTAGGCTCCCAGTTCTCCATGGCCTGTCCTGCCTTTCTGGATTTTACACTTTTTTCAGATGGTCCTTTTTTCCGGGGGGCAGTGAGACTTCATTGTAGTGCAGATTTCCTTTGCAAGCTTGCTTGGTTGGCCAAAAAGGGCGTATGCGTTTTTTCCTGAATATATTCAGGAAAAAACGCATATGCCCTTTTTGGCCAAGTGCATCATTGTGGATGTTCTGCCTCTTTTCCTATTCTTTACATGCAGTTCTAGTCTACCTCCTGAAATCTGTTTCCTGCAATTCTGCCCCGCTTTCAAGTCCTCTTGGCAGCCTTACTTCAATATATTTTTGGACGATAGCTGTCATTTATAACTCTGCAGGTTTGCGAATTACAGTGCCCCTGAGCTCCTTTCTTCAACTTGTTTTCTTTTGAGGTGGCCGCAACACCGCAGGATTGCTTCAGGCCCTAGTGTGGTTCCGGCATGTCTCGCTGAGCCTTTGGTTAATTCCTCTTCCTGGTGGGAAATGAGAGATAAATTTGCCCGTCCAGACACCTCCAGCTAGTCTCTCATTGGTTCTCCCTATTCCTGTTCATTTTCCGCAGAAATTGCAAACTGGGCCAAACAGGAAGTTGAAGACACTGACTCTCCAAGTGGGGAGAGTGTCAGTAAAGCGTCTGGAATGTTGCACCCGAGTACCAGGGGACGAAAACTGAGACACATTTGAACACGTTTCCCGATCACACGGTGGATCATACTCTGGGTTCCACATGCATGTTTTAGCTGAAGGAAGAATCCCTTAAACCTGGAGAGTTGAGAACCATGGAATGGGTACCATGCAATATGACTTCAAAGGGTCTGCATTTGCTCACCGAACCTCACCAATCCTATCCCTGCTGCGTTTATGCCGCTGTACACACGCTTGATTCTCTTTCGGAGACATATAAATCCATAGGTTTTAAGATTCTTACTAGTCAGGTATATTCTTAGGCGTTTAATATGGGGTGTTGAGTCCACTTCGTTGAGCAAGGAGTAGCTCTTGTCTATTACATATTTGTCTTATGGAAAGGTATCTGTGCTAATTTCAATCTCTGGTTTTATGCAGCACCCCAACTCACCTTTCCCCTTAAGCAAGCATAAGTTGGTGTTCTACATTTGAGACCCTATTCTGTTTTGTAATTCAGTTCCTGTGTAGCCAAGTTTACATTCCGTGTATTAGTGATATCTTATGATGTTTCTTTTTCTGTGTGACTTATTTCACTTAGAATCATCATACCTGAATCCACTCATTATGCTGTTATGGGCCTGATGACATAGATTTCATTGCTGAGTGATATTGCATTGTACCTAAGTACCACAACTTCTTTATCCATTTTTCGCTTTCTGTGATATTGAACTTGTACCGTAAACGAGGTTCTTGTAAACAGAGCCGTCCCAAACTTTGGGGTGGCTGTGTCTTTTTGATTTTAATATCCCTAAGCTATAGGACCATAAGTGGAAGTGCCCTAGGCTCTGTTGCTTTGTTTTTTAGATGTTTCAGGAAACACCATACACTTCTCCATGGTTGCTGTTGGCAATTTACATTCCGCCCATCAGTCTAACTAGGCTCCCAGTTCTCCATGGCCTGTCCTGCCTTTCTGGATTTTACACTTTTTTCAGATGGCCCTTTTGACCGGGGGGCAGTGAGACTTCATTGTAGTGCAGATTTCCTTTGCAAGCTTGCTTGGTTGGCCAAAAAGGGCGTATGCGTTTTTTCCTGAATATATTCAGGAAAAAACGCATACGCCCTTTTTGGCCAAGTGCATCATTGTGGACGTTCTGCCTCTTTTCCTATGCTTTACATGCAATTCCAGTCTACCTCCTGAAATCGGTTTCCTGCAATTCTGCCCTGCTTTCAAGTCCTCTTGGCAGCCTTACTTCAATATATTTTTGGACGATAGCTGTCATTTATAACTCTGCAGGTTTGTGAATTACAGTGCTCCTGAGCTCCTTTCTTCAACTCGCTTTCTTGTGAACTGGCCGCAACACCGCAGGATTGCTTCAGGCCCTAGTGTGGTTCCGGCATGGCTCGCTGAGCCTTTGGTTAATTCCTCTTCCTGGTGGGAAATGAGAGATAAATTTGCCCGTCCAGACACCTGCAGCTAGTCTCTCATTGGTTCTCCCTATTCCTGTTCATCTTCCGCAGAAATTGCAAACTGGGCCAAACAGGAAGTTGAAGACACTGACTCTCCAAGTGGGGAGAGTGTTAGTAAAGCGTCTGGAATGTTGCACCCGTGTACCAGGGGACGAAAACTGAGACACATTTGAACACGTTTCCCGATCACACGGTGGATCATACTCTGGGTTCCACATGCATGTTTTAGCTGAAGGAAGAATCCCTTAAACCTGGAGAGTTGAGAACCGTGGAATGGGTACCATGCAATATGACTTCAAAGGGTCTGCATTTGCTCACCGAACCTCACCAATCCTATCACTGCTGCGTTTATGTCGCTGTACACACGCTTGATTCTCTTTCGGAGACATATAAATCCATAGGTTTTAAGATTCTTACTAGTCAGGTATATTCTTAGGCGTTTAATATGGGGTGTTGAGTCCACTTCGTTGAGCAAGGAGTAGCTCTTGTCTATTACATATTTGGCTTATGGAAAGGTATCTGTGCTAATTTCAATCTCTGGTTTTATGCAGCACCCCAACTCACCTTTCCCCTTAAGCAAGCATGAGTTGGTTTTCTACATTTGAGACCCTATTCTGTTTTGTAATTCAGTTCCTGTGTAGCCAAGTTTACATTCCGTGTATTAGTGATATCTTATGATGTTTCTTTTTCTGTGTGACTTATTTCACTTAGAATCATCGTACCTGAATCCACACATTATGCTGCTATGGGCCTGATGACATAGATTTCATTGCTGAGTGATATTGCATTGTTCGTTAGTACCACAACTACTTTATCCATTTTTCGCTTTCTGCGATATTGAACTTGTACCATAAACGAGGTTCTTGTAAACAGAGCCGTCCCAAACTTTGGGGTGGCTGTGTCTTTTTGATTTTAATTTCCCTAAGCTATAGGACCATAAGTGGAAGTGCCCTAGGCTCTGTTGCTTTGTTTTTTAGATGTTTCAGGAAACACCATACACTTCTCCAGAGTGGCTCTTGGCAATTTACATCCCGCCCATCAGCCTAACTAGGGTCCCAGTTCTCCATGGCCTGTCCTGCCTTTCTGGATTTTACACTTTATTCAGATGGCCCTTTTGACCGGGGGGCAGTGAGACTTCATTGTAGTGCAGATTTCCTTTGCAAGCTTGCTTGGTTGGCCAAAAAGTGCGTATGCGTTTTTTCCTGAATATTTTCAGGAAAAAACGCATACGCCCTTTTTGGCCAAGTGCATCATTGTGGACGTTCTGCCTCTTTTCCTAGGCTTTACATGCAATTCCAGTCTACCTCCTGAAATCGGTTTCCTGCAATTCTGTCCCGCTTTCAAGTCCTCTTGGCAGCCTTACTTCAATATATTTTTGGATGATAGCTGTCATTTAGATCTCTGCAGGTTTGTGAATGACAGTGGCCCTGAGCTCCTTTCTTCAACTCGCTTTCTTGTGAGCTGGCCGCAACACCGCAGGATTGCTTCAGGCCCTAGTGTGGTTCCGGCATGGCTCGCTGAGCCTTTGGTTAATTCCTCTTCCTGGTGGGAAATGAGAGTTAAATTTGCCCGTCCAGACACCTCCAGCTAGTCTCTCATTGGTTCTCCCTTTCCTGTTCATTTTCCGCAGAAATTGCAAACTGTGTCAAACAGGAGGTTAAAGGCACTGACTCTCCAGGTGGGGAGAGTGTTAGTAAAGCGTCTGGAATGTTGCACCCGAGTACCAGGGGACGAAAACTGAGACACATTTGAACACGTTTCCCGATCACACGGTGGATCATACTCTGGGTTCCACATGCATGTTTTAGCTGAAGGAAGAATCCCTTAAACCTGGAGAGTTGAGAACCATGGAATGGGTACCATGCAATATGACTTCAAAGGGTCTGCATTTGCTCACCGAAGCTCACCAATCCTATCACTGCTGCGTTTATGCCGCTGTACACACGCTTGATTCTCTTTCGGAGACATATAAATCCATAGGTTTTAAGATTCTTACTAGTCAGGTATATTCTTAGGCGTTTAATATGGGGTGTTTAGTCCACATCGTTGAGCAAGCAGTAGCTCTTGTCTATGACATATTTGGCTTATGGAAAGGTATCTGTGCTAATTTCAATCTCTGGTTTTATGCAGCACCCCAACTCACCTTTCCCCTTAAGCAAGCATAAGTTGGTTTTATACATTTGAGACCCTATTCTGTTTTGTAATTCAGTTCCTGTGTAGCCAAGTTTACATTCCGTGTATTTGTGATACCTTATGATGTTTCTTTTTCTCTGTGACTTATTTCACTTAGAATCATCGTACCTGAATCCACTCATTATGCTGCTACTGGCCTGATGACATAGATTTCATTGCTGAGTGATATTGCATTGTACGTTAGTACCACAACTTCTTTATCCATTTTTCGCTTTCTGCGATATTGAACTTGTACCGTAAACGAGGTTCTTGTAAACAGAGCCGTCCCAAACTTTGGGGTGGCTGTGTCTTTTTGATTTTAATTTCCCTAATCTATAGGACCATAAGTGGAAGTGCCCTCGGCTCTGTTGCTTTGATTTTTAGATGTTTCAGGAAACACCATACACTTCTCCAGAGTGGCTGTTGGTAATTTACATCCCGCCCATCAGCCTAACTAGGCTCCCAGTTCTCCATGGCCTGTCATGACTTTCTGGATTTTACACTTTTTTCAGATGGCCCTTTTGACCGAGGGGGCAGTGAGACTTCATTGTAGTGCAGATTTCCTTTGCAAGCTTGCTTGGTTGGCCAAAAAGGGCGTATGCGTTTTTTCCTGAATATATTCAGGAAAAAACGCATACGCCCTTTTTGGCCAAGTGCATCATTGTGGACGTTCTGCTTCTTTTCCTAGGCTTTACATGCAATTCCAGTCTACCTCCTGAAATCGGTTTCCTGCAATTCTGCCCCGCTTTCAAGTCCTCTTGGCAGCCTTACTTCAATATATTTTTGGACGATAACTGTCATTTAGAACTCTGCAGGTTTGTGAATTACAGTGCCCCTGAGCTCCTTTCTTCAACTCGCTTTCTTGTGAGCTGGCTGCAACACCGCAGGATTGCTTCAGGCCCTAGTGTGGTTCCGGCATGGCTCGCTGAGCCTTTGGTTAATTCCTCTTCCTGGTGGGAAATGAGAGTTAAATTTGCCCGTCCAGACACCTCCAGCTAGTCTCTCATTGGTTCTCCCTATTCCTGTTCATTTTCCGCAGAAATTGCAAACTGGCCCAAACAGGAGGTTAAAGGCACTGACTCTCCAGGTGGGGAGAGTGTTAGTAAAGCGTCTGGAATGTTGCACATGAGTACCAGGGGACGAAAACTGAGACACATTTGAACACGTTTCCCGATCACACGTTGGATCATACTCTGGGTTCCACATGCATGTTTTAGCTGAAGGAAGAATCCCTTAAACCTGGAGAGTTGAGACCCATGGAATGGGTACCATGCAATATGACTTCAAAGGTTCAGCATTTGCTCACCGAACCTCACCAATCCTATCACTGCTGCGTTTATGCCGCTGTACACACGCTTGATTCTCTTTCGGAGACATATAAATCCATAGGTTTTAAGATTCTTACTAGTCAGGTATATTCTTAGGCCTTTAATATGGGGTGTTGAGTCCACTTAGTTGAGCAAGCAGTAGCTCTTGTCTATTACATATTTGGCTTATGGAAAGGTATCTGTGCTAATTTCAATCTCTGGTTTTATGCAGCACCCCAACTCACCTTTCCCCTTAAGCAAGCATAAGTTGGTTTTCTACATTTGAGACCCTATTCTGTTTTGTAATTCAGTTCCTGTGTAGCCAAGTTTACATTCCGTGTATTAGTGATATCTTATGATGTTTCTTTTTCTGTGTGACTTATTTCACTTAGAATCATCATACCTGAATCCACTCATTATGCTGCTACTGGCCTGATGACATAGATTTCATTGCTGAGTGATATTGCATTGTACGTAAGTACCACAACTTCTTTATCCATTTTTCGCTTTCTGCGATATTGAACTTGTACCGTAAACGAGGTTCTTGTAAACAGAGCCGTCCCAAACTTTGGGGTGGCTGTGTCTTTTTGATTTTAATTTCCCTAATCTATAGGACCATAAGTGGAAGTGCCCTCGGCTCTGTTGCTTTGTTTTTTAGATGCTTCAGGAAACACCATACACTTCTCCAGAGTGGCTGTTGGTAATTTACATCCCGCCCATCATCCTAACTAGGCTCCCAGTTCTCCATGGCCTGTCCTGCCTTTCTGGATTTTACACTTTTTTCAAATGGCCCTTTTGACCGGGAGGCAGTGAGACTTCATTGTAGTACAGATTTCCTTTGGAAGCTTGCTTGGTTGGCCAAAAAGGGCGTATGCGTTTTTTCCTGAATATATTCAGGAAAAAACGCATACGCCCTTTTTGGCCAAGTGCATCATTGTGGACGTTCTGCCTCTTTTCCTAGGCTTTACATGCAATTCCAGTCTACCTCCTGAAATCGGTTTCCTGCAATTCTGCCCCGCTTTCAAGTCCTCTTGGCAGCCTTACTTCAATATATTTTTGGACGATAGCTGTCATTTATAACTCTGCAGGTGTGTGAATGACAGTGCTCCTTATCTCCTTTCTTCAACTCGTTTTCTTGTGAACTGGCCGCAACAGCGCAGGATTGCTTCAGGCCCTAGTGTGCTTCCGGCATGGCTCGCTGAGCCTTTGGTTAATTCCTCTTCCTGGTGGGAAATGAGAGATAAATTTGCCCGTCCAGACACCTCCGGCTAGTCTCTCATTGGTTCTCCCTATTCCTGTTCATTTTCCGCAGAAATTGCAAACTGGGCCAAACAGGAGGTTAAAGGCACTGACTCTCCAGGTGGGGAGAGTGTTAGTAAAGCGTCTGGAATGTTGCACCCGAGTACCAGGGGACGAAAACTGAGACACATTTGAACACGATTCCCGATCACACGGTGGATCATACTCTGGGTTCCACATGCATGTTTTAGCTGAAGGAAGAATCTCTTAAACCTGGAGAGTTGAGAACCATGGAATGGGTACCATGCAATATGACTTCAAAGGGTCTGCATTTGCTCACCGAACCTCACCAATCCTATCACTGCTGCGTTTATGCCGCTATACACACGCTTGATTCTCTTTCGGAGACATATAAATCCATAGGTTTTAAGATTCTTACTAGTCAGGTATATTCTTAGGCGTTTAATATGGGGTGTTGAGTCCACCTCGTTGAGCAAGCAGTAGCTCTTGTCTATTACATATTTGGCTTATAGAAAGGTATCTGTGCTAATTTCAATCTCTGGTTTTATGCAGCACCCCAACTCACCTTTCCCCTTAAGCAAGCATAGGTTGGTTTTCTACATTTGAGACCCTATTCTGTTTTGTAATTCAGTTCCTGTGTAGCCAAGTTTACATTCCGTGTATTAGTGATATCTTATGATGTTTCTTTTTCTGTGTGACTTATTTCACTTAGAATCAACATACCTGAATCCACTCATTATGCTGCTACGGGACTGATGACATAGATTTCATTGCTGAGTGATATTTCATTCTACGTTAGTACCACAACTTCTTTATCCATTTTTCGCTTTCTGTGATATTGAACTTGTACCGTAAACGAGGTTCTTGTAAACAGAGCCGTCCCAAACTTTGGGGTGGCTGTGTCTTTTTGATTTTAATTTCCCTAAGCTATAGGACCATAAGTGGAAGTGCCCTAGGCTCTGTTGCTTTGTTTTTTAGATGTTTCAGGAAACACCATACACTTCTCCAGAGTGGCTGTTGGCAATTTACATCCAGCCCATCAGCATAAGAAGGCTCCCAGTTCTCCATGGCCTGTCCTGCCTTTCTGGATGTTCCACTTTTCTCAGATGGCCCTTTTGACCGGGGGGCAGTGAGACTTCATTGTACTGCAGATTTCCTTTGCAAGCTTGCTTGGTTGGCCAAAAAGGCCTTATGCGTTTTTTCCTGAATATATTCAGGAAAAAACGCATACGCCCTTTTTGGCCAAGTGCATCATTGTGGACGTTCTGCCTCTTTTCCTATGCTTTACATGCAATTCCAGTCTACCTCCTGAAATCGGTTTCCTGCAATTCTGCCCCGCTTTCAAGTCCTCTTGGCAGCCTTACTTCAATATATTTTTGGACGATAGCTGTCATTTATAACTCTGCAGGTTTGTGAATTACAGTGCCCCTGAGCTCCTTTCTTCAACTCGATTTCTTGTGAGCTGGCCGCAACACCGCAGGATTGCTTCAGGCCCTAGTGTGGTTCCGGCATGGCTCGCTGAGCCTTTGGTTAATTCCTCTTCCTGGTGGGAAATGAGAGTTAAATTTGCCTGTCCAGACACCTCCAGCTAGTCTCTCATTGGTTCTCCCTATTCCTGTTCATTTTCCGCAGAAATGGCAAACTGGGCCAAACAGGAGTTTAAAGGCACTGACTCTCCAAGTGGGGAGAGTGTTAGTAAAGCGTCTGGAATGTTGCACCCGAGTACCAGGGGATGAAAACTGAGACACAATTGAACACGTTTCCCGATCACATGGTGGATCATACTCTGGGTTCCACATGCATGTTTTAGCTGAAGGAAGAATCCTTTAAATCTGGAGAGTTGAGAACCATGGAATGGGTACCATGCAATATGACTTCAAAGGGTCTGCATTTGCTCACCGAACCTCACCAATCCTATCACTGCTGTGTTTATGCCGCTGTACACACGCTTGATTCTCTTTCGGAGACATATAAATCCATAGGTTTTAAGATTCTTACTAGTCAGGTATATTCTTAGGCGTTTAATATGGGGTGTTGAGTCCACTTCGTTGAGCAAGGAGTAGCTCTTGTCTATTACATATTTGGCTTATGGAAAGGTATCTGTGCTAATTTCAATCTCTGGTTTTATGCAGCACCCCAACTCACCTTTCCCCTTAAGCAAGCATGAGTTGGTTTTCTACATTTGAGACCCTATTCTGTTTTGTAATTCAGTTCCTGTGTAGCCAAGTTTACATTCCGTGTATTAGTGATATCTTATGATGTTTCTTTTTCTGTGTGACTTATTTCACTTAGAATCATCGTACCTGAATCCACTCATTATGCTGCTATGGGCCTGATGACATAGATTTCATTGCTGAGTGATATTGCATTGTTCGTTAGTACCACAACTACTTTATCCATTTTTCGCTTTCTGTGATATTGAACTTGTACTGTAAACGAGGTTCTTGTAAACAGAGCCATCCCAAACTTTGGGGTGGCTGTGTCTTTTTGATTTTAATTTCCCTAAGCTATAGGACCATAAGTGGAAGTGCCCTAGGCTCTGTTGCTTTGTTTTTTGGATATTTCAGGAAACACCATACACTTCTCCAGAGTGGCTGTTGGCAATTTACATCCCGCCCATCAGCCTAACTAGTCTCCCAGTTCTCCATGGCCTGTCCTGCCTTTCTGGATTTTACACTTTTTTCAGATGGCCCTTTTGACCGGGGGGCAGTGAGACTTCATTGTAGTGCAGATTTCCTTTGCAAGCTTGCTTGGTTGGCCAAAAAGTCCTTATGCGTTTTTTCCTGAATATATTCA
This sequence comes from Grampus griseus, assembly GCF_964374135.1. Classification (NCBI taxonomy): domain Eukaryota; kingdom Metazoa; phylum Chordata; class Mammalia; order Artiodactyla; family Delphinidae; genus Grampus; species Grampus griseus. The sequence goes on from NW_028133022.1 coordinate 209,010, forward strand.
GGAAAAAACGCATACGCCCTTTTTGGCCAAGTGCATCATTGTGGACGTTCTGCCTCTTTTCCTATGCTTTACATGCAATTCCAGTCTACCTCCTGAAATCGGTTTCCTGCAATTCTGCCCCGCTTTCAAGTCCTCTTGGCAGCCTTACTTCAATATATTTTTGGACGATAGCTGTCATTTATAACTCTGCAGGTTTGTGAATTACAGTGCCCCTGAGCTCCTTTCTTCAACTCGATTTCTTGTGAGCTGGCCGCAACACCGCAGGATTGCTTCAGGCCCTAGTGTGGTTCCGGCATGGCTCGCTGAGCCTTTGGTTAATTCCTCTCACTGGTGGGAAATGAGAGTTAAATTTGCCCATCCAGACACCTCCAGCCAATCTCTCATTGGTTTTCCCTATTCCTGTTCATTCTCCCCAGAAATTGCAAACTGGGCCAAACAGGAGGTTAAAGGCACTGACTCTCCCAGTGGGGAGAGTGTTAGTAAAGGTTCTGGAATGTTGCACCCAAGTACCAGGGGACAAAAACTGAGACACATTTGAACACGTTTCCCGATCTCATGGTGGATCATACTCTGGGTTCCACATGCATGTTTTAGCTGAAGGAAGAATCCCTTAAACCTGGAGAGTTGAGAACCATGGAATGGGTACCATGCAATATGACTTCAAAGGGTCTGCATTTGCTCACCGAACCTCACCAATCCTATCACTGCTGCGTTTATGCCGCTGTACACACACTTGATTCTCTTTCGGAGACATATAAATCCATAGGTTTTAAGATTCTTACTAGTCAGGTATATTCTTAGGCGTTTAATATGGGGTGTTGAGTCCACTTCGTTGAGCAAGCAGTAGCTCTTGTCTATTACATATTTGGCTTATGGAAAGGTATCTGTGCTAATTTCAATCTCTGGTTTTATGTAGCACCCCAACTCACCTTTCCCCTTAAGCAAGCATAAGTTGGTTTTCTACATTTGAGACCCTATTCTGTTTTGTAATTCAGTTCCTGTGTAGCCAAGTTTACATTCCGTGTATTAGTGATATCTTATGATGTTTCTTTTTCTGTGTGACTTATTTCACTTAGAATCATCGTACCTGAATCCACTCATTATGCTGCTACTGGCCTGATGACATAGATTTCATTGCTGAGTGATATTGCATTGTACGTAAGTACCACAACTTCTTTATCCATTTTTCGCTTTCTGCGATATTGAACTTGTACCGTAAACGAGGTTCTTGTAAACAGAGCCGTCCCAAACTTTGGGGTGGCTGTGTCTTTTTGATTTTAATTTCCCTAATCTATAGGACCATAAGTGGAAGTGCCCTCGGCTCTGTTCCTTTGATTTTTAGATGTTTCAGGAAACACCATACACTTCTCCAGAGTGGCTGTTGGTAATTTACATCCCGCCCATCAGCCTAACTAGGCTCCCAGTTCTCCATGGCCTGTCATGACTTTCTGGATTTTACACTTTTTTCAGATGGCCCTTTTGACCGAGGGGGCAGTGAGACTTCATTGTAGTGCAGATTTCCTTTGCAAGCTTGCTTGGTTGGCCAAAAAGGGCGTATGCGTTTTTTCCTGAATATATTCAGGAAAAAACGCATACGCCCTTTTTGGCCAAGTGCATCATTGTGGACGTTCTGCTTCTTTTCCTAGGCTTTATATGCAATTCCTGTCTACCTCCTGAAATCGGTTTCCTGCAATTCTGCCCCGCTTTCAAGTCCTCTTGGCAGCCTTACTTCAATATATTTTTGGACGATAACTGTCATTTAGAACTCTGCAGGTTTGTGAATTACAGTGCCCCTGAGCTCCTTTCTTCAACTCGCTTTCTTGTGAGCTGGCTGCAACACCGCAGGATTGCTTCAGGCCCTAGTGTGGTTCCGGCATGGCTCGCTGAGCCTTTGGTTAATTCCTCTTCCTGGTGGGAAATGAGAGTTAAATTTGCCCGTCCAGACACCTCCAGCTAGTCTCTCATTGGTTCTCCCTATTCCTGTTCACTTTCCGCAGAAATTGCAAACTGGCCCAAACAGGAGGTTAAAGGCACTGACTCTCCAGGTGGGGAGAGTGTTAGTAAAGCGTCTGGAATGTTGCACATGAGTACCAGGGGACGAAAACTGAGACACATTTGAACACGTTTCCCGATCACACGTTGGATCATACTCTGGGTTCCACATGCATGTTTTAGCTGAAGGAAGAATCCCTTAAACCTGTAGAGTTGAGACCCATGGAATGGGTACCATGCAATATGACTTCAAAGGTTCAGCATTTGCTCACCGAACCTCACCAATCCTATCACTGCTGCGTTTATGCCGCTGTACACACGCTTGATTCTCTTTCGGAGACATATAAATCCATAGGTTTTAAGATTCTTACTAGTCAGGTATATTCTTAGGCGTTTAATATGGGGTGTTGAGTCCACTTCGTTGAGCAAGCAGTAGCTCTTGTCTATTACATATTTGGCTTATGGAAAGGTATCTGTGCTAATTTCAATCTCTGGTTTTATGCAGCACCCCAACTCACCTTTCCCCTTAAGCAAGCATAAGTTGGTTTTCTACATTTCAGACCCTATTCTGTTTTGTAATTCAGTTCCTGTGTAGCCAAGTTTACATTCCGTGTATTAGTGATATCTTATGATGTTTCTTTTTCTGTGTGACTTATTTCACTTAGAATCATCATACCTGAATCCACTCATTATGCTGCTACTGGCCTGATGACATAGATTTCATTGCTGAGTGATATTGCATTGTACGTAAGTACCACAACTTCTTTATCCATTTTTCGCTTTCTGCGATATTGAACTTGTACCGTAAACGAGGTTCTTGTAAACAGAGCCGTCCCAAACTTTGGGGTGGCTGTGTCTTTTTGATTTTAATTTCCCTAATCTATAGGACCATAAGTGGAAGTGCCCTCGGCTCTGTTGCTTTGTTTTTTAGATGCTTCAGGAAACACCATACACTTCTCCAGAGAGGCTGTTGGTAATTTACATCCCGCCCATCATCCTAACTAGGCTCCCAGTTCTCCATGGCCTGTCCTGCCTTTCTGGATTTTACACTTTTTTCAAATGGCCCTTTTGACCGGGAGGCAGTGAGACTTCATTGTAGTACAGATTTCCTTTGCAAGCTTGCTTGGTTGGCCAAAAAGGGCGTATGCGTTTTTTCCTGAATATATTCAGGAAAAAACGCATACGCCCTTTTTGGCCAAGTGCATCATTGTGGACGTTCTGCCTCTTTTCCTAGGCTTTACATGCAATTCCAGTCTACCTCCTGAAATCGGTTTCCTGCAATTCTGCCCCGCTTTCAAGTCCTCTTGGCAGCCTTACTTCAATATATTTTTGGACGATAGCTGTCATTTATAACTCTGCAGGTTTGTGAATGACAGTGCTCCTTATCTCCTTTCTTCAACTCGTTTTCTTGTGAACTGGCTGCAACAGTGCAGGATTGCTTCAGGCCCTAGTGTGGTTCAGGCATGGCTCGCTGAGCCTTTGGTTAATTCCTCTTCCTGGTGGGAAATGAGAGATAAATTTGCCCGTCCAGACACCTCCAGCTAGTCTCTCATTGGTTCTCCCTATTCCTGTTCATTTTCCGCAGAAATTGCAAACTGGGCCAAACAGGAGGTTAAAGGCACTGACTCTCCAAGTGGGGAGAGTGTTAGTAAAGCGTCTGGAATGTTGCACCCGAGTACCAGGGGACGAAAACTGAGACACATTTGAACACGATTCCCGATCACACGGTGGATCATACTCTGGGTTCCACATGCATGTTTTAGCTGAAGGAAGAATCTCTTAAACCTGGAGAGTTGAGAACCATGGAATGGGTACCATGCAATATGACTTCAAAGGGTCTGCATTTGCTCACCGAACCTCACCAATCCTATCACTGCTGCGTTTATGCCGCTGTACACACGCTTGATTCTCTTTCGGAGACATATAAATCCATAGGTTTTAAGATTCTTACTAGTCAGGTATATTCTTAGGCGTTTAATATGGGGTGTTGAGTCCACTTCGTTGAGCAAGCAGTAGCTCTTGTCTATTACATATTTGGCTTATAGAAAGGTATCTGTGCTAATTTCAATCTCTGGTTTTATGCAGCACCCCAACTCACCTTTCCCCTTAAGCAAGCATAAGTTGGTTTTCTACATTTGAGACCCTATTCTGTTTTGTAATTCAGTTCCTGTGTAGCCAAGTTTACATTCCGTGTATTAGTGATATCTTATGATGTTTCTTTTTCTGTGTGACTTATTTCACTTAGAATCATCGTACCTGAATCCACTCATTATGCTGCTACTGGCCTGGTGACGTAGATTTCATTGCTGAGTGATATTGCATTGTATGTAAGTACCACAACTTCTTTATCCATTTTTCACGTTCTGCGATATTGAACTTGTACCGTAAACGAGGTTCTTGGAAACAGAGCTGTCCCAAACTTTGGGATGGCTGTGTCTTTTTGATTTCAATTTCCCTAATCAATAGGACCATAAGTGGAAGTGCCCTAGGCTCTGTTGCTTTGTTTTTTAGATGTTTCAGGAAACACCATACACTTCTCCAGAGTGGCTGTTGGCAATTTACATCCAGCCCATCAGCATAAGAAGGCTCCCAGTTCTCCATGGCCTGTCCTGCCTTTCTGGATGTTCCACTTTTCTCAGATGGCCCTTTTGACCGGGGGGCAGTGAGACTTCATTGTACTGCAGATTTCCTTTGCAAGCTTGCTTGGTTGGCCAAAAAGGCCGTATGCGTTTATTCCTGAATATATTCAGGAAAAAACGCATACGCCCTTTTTGGCCAAGTGCATCATTGTGGACGTTCTGCCTCTTTTCCTATGCTTTACATGCAATTCCAGTCTACCTCCTGAAATCGGTTTCCTGCAATTCTGCCCCGATTTCAAGTCCTCTTGCCAGCCTTACTTCAATATATTTTTGGACGATAGCTGTCATTTATAACTCTGCAGGTTTGTGAATTACAGTGCCCCTGAGCTCCTTTCTTCAACTCGCTTTCTTGTGAGCTGGCCGCAACAGCGCAGGATTGCTTCAGGCCCTAGTGTGGTTCCGGCATGGCACGCTGAGCCTTTGGTTAATTCCTCTTCCTGGTGGGAAATGAGAGTTAAATTTGCCCGTCCAGACACCTCCAGCTAGTCTCTCATTGGTTCTCCCTATTCCTGTTCATTTTCCGCAGAAATTGTAAACTGGGCCAAACAGGAGGTTAAAGGCACTGACTCTCCAAGTGGGGAGAGTGTTAGTAAAGCGTCTGGAATGTTGCACCCGAGTAGCAGGGGACGAAAAGTGAGACACATTTGAACACGTTTCCTGATCACACGGTGGATCATACTCTGGGTTCCACATGCATGTTTTAGCTGAAGGAAGAATCCCTTAAACCTGGAGAGTTGAGACCCATGGAATGGGTACCATGCAATATGACTTCAAGGGGTCTGCATTTGCTCACCGAACCTCACCAATCCTATCACTGCTGCGTTTATGCCGCTGTACACACGCTTGATTCTTTTTCGGAGACATATAAATCCATAGATTTTAAGATTCTTACTAGTCAGGTATATTCTTAGGCGTTTAATTTTGGGTGTTGAGTCCACTTCGTTGAGCAAGCAGTAGCTCTTGTCTATTACATATTTGGCTTATGGAAAGGTATCTGTGCTAATTTCAATCTCTGGTTTTATGCAGCACCCCAACTCACCTTTCCCCTTAAGCAAGCATAAGTTGGTTTTCTACATTTGAGACCCTATTCTGTTTTGTAATTCAGTTCCTGTTTAGCCAAGTTTACATTCCGTGTATTAGTGATATCTTATGATGTTTCTTTTTCTGTGTGACTTATTTCACTTAGAATCATCATACCTGAATCCACTCATTATGCTGCTATGGGCCTGATGACATAGATTTCATTGCTGAGTGATATTGCATTGTTCGTTAGTACCACAACTACTTTATCCATTTTTCGCTTTCTGTGATATTGAACTTGTACCGTAAACGAGGTTCTTGTAAACAGAGCCGTCCCAAACTTTGGGGTGGCTGTGTCTTTTTGATTTTAATTTCCCTAAGCTATAGGACCATAAGTGGAAGTGCCCTCGGCTCTGTTGCTTTGTTTTTTAGATGTTTCAGGAAACACCATACACTTCTCCAGAGTGGCTGTTGGTAATTTACATCCCACCCATCAGCCTAACTAGGCTCCCAGTTCTCCATGGCCTGTCCTGCCTTTCTGGATTTTACACTTTTTTCAGATGGCCCTTTTGACCGAGGGGGCAGTGAGACTTCATTGTAGTGCAGATTTCCTTTGCAAGCTTGCTTGGTTGGCCAAAAAGGGCGTATGCGTTTTTTCCTGAATATATTCAGGAAAAAACGCATACGCCCATTTTGGCCAAGTGCATCATTGTGGACGTTCTGCTTCTTTTCCTAGGCTTTACATGCAATTCCAGTCTACCTCCTGAAATCGGTTTCCTGCAATTCTGCCCCGCTTTCAAGTCCTCTTGGCAGCCTTACTTCAATATATTTTTGGACGATAACTGTCATTTAGAACTCTGCAGGTTTGTGAATTACAGTGCCCCTGAGCTCCTTTCTTCAACTCGCTTTCTTGTGAGCTGGCCGCAACACCGCAGGATTGCTTCAGGCCCTAGTGTGGTTCCGGCATGGCTCGCTGAGCCTTTGGTTAATTCCTCTTCCTGGTGGGAAATGAGAGTTAAATTTGCCCGTCCAGACACCTCCAGCTAGTCTCTCATTGGTTCTCCCTATTCCTGTTCATTTTCCGCAGAAATTGCAAACTGGGTCAAACAGGAGGTTAAAGGCACTGACTCTCCAGGTGGGGAGAGTGTTAGTAAAGCGTCTGGAATGTTGCACCCGCGTACCAGGGGACGAAAACTGAGACACATTTGAACACGTTGCCCGATCACACGGTGGATCATACTCTGAGTTCCACATGCATGTTTTAGCTGAAGGAAGAATCCCTTAAACCTGGAGAGTTGAGAACCATGGAATGGGTACCATGCAATATGACTTCAAAGGGTCTGCATTTGCTCACCGAACCTCACCAATCCTATCACTGCTGCGTTTATGCTGCTGTACACACGCTTGATTCTCTTTCGGAGACATATAAATCCATAGGTTTTAAGATTCTTACTAGTCAGGTGTATTCTTAGGCGTTTAATATGGGGTTTTGAGTTCACTTCGTTGAGCAAGCAGTAGCTCTTGTCTATTACATATTTGGCTTATGGAAAGGTATCTGTGCTAATTTCAATCTCTGGTTTTATGCAGCACCCCAACTCACCTTTCCCCTTAAGCAAGCATAAGTTGGTTTTCTGCACTTGAGACCCTATTCTATTTTGTAATTCAGTTCCTGTGTAGCCAAGTTTACATTCCGTGTATTAGTGATATATTATGATGTTTCTCTTTCTCTGTGACTTATTTCACTTAGAATCATCGTACGTGAATCCACTCATTATGCTGCTATGGGCCTGATGACATACATTTCATTGCTGAGTGATATTGCATTGTACGTTAGTACCACAACTTCTTTATCCATTTTTCGCTTTCTGCGATATTGAACTTGTACCGTAAACGAGGTTCTTGTAAACAGAGCCGTCCCAAACTTTGGGGTGGCTGTGTCTTTTTGATTTTCATTTCCCTAAGCTATAGGACCATAAGTGGAAGTGCCCTAGGCTCTGTTGCTTTGTTTTTTAGATGTTTCAGGAAACACCATACACTTCTCCAGAGTGGCTCTTGGCAATTTACATCCCGCCCATCAGCCTAACTAGGCTCCCAGTTCTCCATGGCCTGTCCTGCCTTTCTGGATTTTACACTTTTTTAAGATGGCCCTTTTGACCGGGGGGCAGTGAGACTTCATTGTAGTGCAGATTTCCTTTGCAAGCTTGCTTGGTTGGCCAAAAAGGGCGTATGCGTTTTTTCCTGAATATATTCAGGAAAAAACGCATACGCCCTTTTTGGCCAAGTGCATCATTGTGGACGTTCTGCCTCTTTTCCTATGCTTTACATGCAATTCCAGTCTACCTCCTGAAATCGGTTTCCTGCAATTCTGCCCCGCTTTCAAGTCCTCTTGGCAGCCTTACTTCAATATATTTTTGGACGATAGCTGTCATTTATAACTCTGCAGGTTTGTGAATGACAGTGCCCCTGAGCTCCTTTCTTCAACTCGCTTTCTTGTGAGCTGGCCGCAACACAGCAGGATTGCTTCAGGCTCTAGTGTGGTTCCGGCATGGCTCGCTGAGCCTTTGGTTAATTCCTCTTCCTGGTGGGAAATGAGAGTTAAATTTGCCCGTCCAGACACCTCCAGCTAGTCTCTCATTGGTTCTCCCTATTCCTGTTCATTTTCCGCAGAAATGGCAAACTGGGCCAAACGGGAGGTTAAAGGCACTGAGTCTCCAAGTGGGGAGAGTGTTAGTAAAGCGTCTGGAATGTTGCACCCGAGTACCAGGGGACGAAAAGTGAGACACATTTGAACACGTTTCCCGATCACACGGTGGATCATACTCTGGGTTCCACATGCATGTTTTAGCTGAAGGAAGAATCCCTTAAACCTGGAGAGTTGAGACCCATGGAATTGTAACCATGCAATATGACTTCAAAGGGTCTGCATTTGCTCACCGAACCTCACCAATCCTATCACTGCTGCGTTTATGCAGCTGTACACACGCTTGATTCTCTTTCGGAGACATATAAATCCATAGGTTTCAAGATTCTTACTAGTCAGGTATATTCTTAGGCGTTTAATATGGGGTGTTGAGTCCACTTTGTTGAGCAAGCAGTAGCTCTTGTCTATTACATATTTGGCTTATGGAAAGGTATCTGTGCTAATTTCAATCTCTGGTTTTATGCAGCACCCCAACTCACCTTTCCCCTTAAGCAAGCATAAGTTGGTTTTCTACATTTGAGACCCTATTCTGTTTTGTAATTCAGTTCCTGTGTAGCCAAGTTTACATTCCGTGTATTAGTGATATCTTATAATGTTTCTTTTTCTGTGTGACTTATTTCACTTAGAATCAACATACCTGAATCCACTCATTATGCTGCTATGGGCCTGATGACATAGATTTCATTGCTGAGTGATATTGCATTGTACGTTACTACCACAACTTCTTTATCCATTTTTCGCTTTCTGCGATATTGAACTTGTACCGTAAACGAGGTTCCTGTAAACAGAGCCGTCCCAAACTTTGGGGTGGCTGTGTCTTTTTGAGTTTCATTTCCCTAAGCTATAGGACCATAAGTGGAAGTGCCCTAGGCTCTGTTGCTTTGTTTTTTAGATGTTTCAGGAAACACCATACACTTCTCCAGAGTGGCTCTTGGCAATTTACATCCCGCCCATCAGCCTAACTAGGCTCCCAGTTCGCCATGGCCTGTCCTGCCTTTCTGGATTTTACACTTTTTTCAGATGGCCCTTTTGACCGGGGGGCAGTGAGACTTCATTGTAGTGCAGATTTCCTTTGCAAGCTTGCTTGGTTGGCCAAAAAGGGCGTATGCGTTTTTTCCTGAATATATTCAGGAAAAAACGCATACGCCCTTTTTGGCCAAGTGCATCATTGTGGACGTTCTGCCTCTTTTCCTATGCTTTACATGCAATTCCAGTCTACCTCCTGAAATCGGTTTCCTGCAATTCTGCCCCGCTTTCAAGTCCTCTTGGCAGCCTTACTTCAATATATTTTTGGACGATAGCTGTCATTTATAACTCTGCAGGTTTGTGAATGACAGTGCCCCTGAACTCCTTTCTTCAACTCGTTTTTTTGTGAGCTGGCCGCAACACCGCAGGATTGCTTCAGGCCCTAGTGTGGTTCCGGCATGGCTCGCTGAGCCTTTGGTTAATTCCTATTCCTGGTGGGAAATGAGAGTTAAATTTGCCCGTCCAGACACCTCCAGCTAGTCTCTCATTGGTTCTCCCTATTCCTGTTCATTTTCCGCAGAAATGGCAAACTGGGCCAAACAGGAGGTTAAAGGCACTGACTCTCCAAGTGGGAACAGTGTTAGCAAAGCGTCTGGAATGTTGCACCCGAGTACCAGGGGACGAAAACTGAGACACATCTGAACACGTTTCCCAATCACACGGTGGATCATACTCTGGGTTCCACATGCATGTTTTAGCTGAAGGAAGAATCCCTTAAACCTGGAGAGTTGAGAACCATGGAATGGGTACCATGCAATATGACTTCAAAGGGTCTACATTTGCTCACCGAACCTCACCAATCCTATCACTGCTGCGTTTATGTCGCTGTACACACGCTTGATTCTCTTTCGGAGACATATAAATCCATAGGTTTTAAGATTCTTACTAGTCAGGTATATTCTTAGGCGTTTAATATGGGGTGTTGAGTCCACTTCGTTGAGCAAGGAGTAGCTCTTGTCTATTACATATTTGGCTTATGGAAAGGTATCTGTGCTAATTTCAATCTCTGGTTTTATGCAGCACCCCAACTCACCTTTCCCCTTAAGCAAGCCTAAGTTGGTTTTCTACATTTGAGACCCTATTCTGTTTTGTAATTCAGTTCCGGTGTAGCCAAGTTTACATTCCGTGTATTAGTGATATCTTATGATGTTTCTTTTTCTGTGTGACTTATTTCACTTAGAATCATTGTACCTGAATCCACTCATTATGCTGCTACAGGCCTGATGACATAGATTTCATTGCTGAGTGATATTGCATTGTACGTAATTACCACAACTTCTTTATCCATTTTTCGCTTTCTGTGATATTGAACTTGTACCGTAAACGAGATTCATGTAAACAGAGCCATCACAAACTTTGGGGAGGCTGTGTCTTTTTGAGTTTCATTTCCCTAAGCTATAGGACCATAAGTGGAAGTGCCCTAGGCTCTGTTGCTTTGTTTTTTAGATGTTTCAGGAAACACCATACACTTCTCCAGAGTGGCTGTTGGCAATTTACATCCCACCCATCAGCATAACAAGGTTCCCATCTCACCATGGCCTGTCCTGCCTTTCTGGGTTTTACACGTTTTTCAGATGGCCCTTTTGACCAGTATGGGTGGGCAGTGAGACTTCATTGTAGTGCAGATTTCCTTTGCAAGCTTGCTTGGTTTGCCAAAAACGGCGTATGCGTTTTTTCCTGAATATATTCAGGAAAAAACGCATACGCCCTTTTTGGCCAAGTCCATCATTGTGGACGTTCTGCCTCTTTTCCTATGCTTTACATGCAATTCCAGTCTACCTCCTGAAATCGGTTTCCTGCAATTCTGCCCCGCTTTCAAGTCCTCTTGGCAGCCTTACTTCAATATATTTTTGGACGATAGCTGTCATTTATAACTGCAGGTTTGTGAATTACAGTGCCCCTGAGCTCCTTTCTTCAACTCGCTTTCTTGTGAGCTGGACACAACACCGCAGGATTGCTTCAGGCCCTAGTGTGGTTCCGGCATGGCATGCTGAGCCTTTGGTTAATTCCTCTTCCTGGTGGGAAATGAAAGTTAAATTTGCCCGTGCAGACACCTCCATCTAGTCTCTCATTGGTTCTCCCTATTCCTGTTCATTTTCCGCAGAAATTGCAAACTGGGCCAAACAGGAAGTTGAAGACACTGACTCTCCAAGTGGGGAGAGTGTTAGTAAAGCGTCTGGAATGTTGCACCCGAGTACCAGGGGACGAAAACTAAGACACATTTGAACACGTTTCCCGATCACATGGTGGATCGTACTCTGGGTTCCACATGCATGTTTTAGCTGAAGGAAGAATCCCTTAAACCTGGAGAGTTGAGACCCATGGAATGGGTACCATGCAATATGACTTCAAAGGGTCTGCATTTGCTCACCGAACCTCACCAATCCTATCACTGCTGCATTTATGCTGCTGTACACACACTTGATTCTCTTTCGGAGACATATAAATCCATAGGTTTTAAGATTCTTACTAGTCAGGTATATTCTTAGGCGTTTAATATGGGGTGTTGAGTCCACTTCGTTGAGCAAGCAGTAGCTCTTGTCTATTACATATTTGGCTTATGGAACGGTATCTGTGGTAATTTCTTCTCTGGTTTTATGCAGCACCCCAACTCACGTTTCCCCCTAAGCAAGCATAAGTTGGTTTTCTACATTTGAGACCCTGTTCTGTTTTGTAATTCAGTTCCTGTGTAGCCAAGTTTACATTCCGTGTATTAGTGATATCTTATGATGTTTCTTTTTCAGTGTGACTGATTTCACTTAGAATCATCGTACCTGAATCTACTCATTATGCTGCTACGGGCCTGATGACATAGATTTCATTGCTGAGTGATATTGCATTGTACGTAAGTACCACAACTTCTTTATCCATTTTTCGCTTTCTGTGATATTGAACTTGTACCATAAATGAGGTTGTTGTAAACAGAGCCGTCCCAAACTTTGGAGTGGCTGTGTGTTTTCGACTTTAATTTCCCTAAGCTATAGGAACATAAGTGGAAGTGCCCTAGGCTCTGTTGCTTTGTTTTTTAGATGTTTCAGGAAACACCAATCACTTCTCCAGAGTGGCTTTTGGCAATTTACATTCCGCCCATCAGCATAAGAAGGCTCCCAGTTCTCCATGGCCTTTCCTGCCTTTCTGGATTTTACACTTTTTTCAGATGGCCCTTTTGACCGGGGGGAAGTGAGACTTCATTGTAGTACAGATTTCCTTTGCAAGTTTGCTTGGTTGGCCAGAAAGTGCGTATGCGTTTTTTCCTGAATATATTCAGGAAAAAACGCATACGCCCTTTTTGGCCAAGTGCATCATTGTCGACGTTCTGAGTCTTTTCATTTGTTTTCAATGCAATTCCAGTCTACCTCCTGAAATCGGTTTCCTGCAATTCTGCCGTGCTGTCAGTGCCTCTTCATAGCCTTACCTCAATATACTCTTGGAAAATAGTTGGCCTTTATAACTCTGCAGGTTTTTGAATTGCAGTGGCCCTTAGCTCCATGTTTCAGCTCTTATTTTTGTGATCTTGCCTCATATCCACAGGATTTGTTCAGGCCCTATTCTTCTTCTGGGGCGCCTTGCTCTGCCTTTGGTTAATTCTTCTTCCTGATGTGAAATTAGAGTGACATGTGCCCATTGAAACCGCTACAGCTATTTTCTCACTGGTTCCCCCTATTCCCATTCATCCTCCGCACTAACTGCAGACTGTGCGATACCGGAACTTAAAGGCATTGACTCTCCATGTGGAGATGTTGTTAATAAAGTGGCTGGAATGTTGATCCGGAGCCCCAGGAGAGGAAAATGAGGTGCGTTTTAGAAACCTTTCCCGATCATATGGTATACCATCCGCTGGATTTCCCATGCATGGTTTAGCTGTAGGAAGATTCCCTTCAACCTGGAGTGTTGGGACCCTTGGAATGAGTAGCATGAAGTATTGCATTAAACTTTCGGCAGTTGCTCACCAAAGCTCACCAATGCTCTCAGCCCCAAGTGTCCAGCCTTATGTCTTATCCAGCTGTGGGTTTATATGTGGTCATTCCAGGTTGCATCACAGCCCCTGAGCGAATTTTGTAAGAATTTTTCTCTCTTTCATTGTTTCTGCGTTTTGGTTTTAAAATTTATTTCTATAATGGGGTTTAGCTCATTTTCACTGCTGTGTTTGTGCCGCTCTGCGCACACTTGATTCCCTTATGGAGATATATCAATACATGGGTTTTAAGATTCTTATTACTCAGATATATTTCTCTGCGGTGTATAGGGTGTGTTGAGGCCAGTTCATTGAGCAAGGTGTAGATCTTGTCTAATATCTATTTGGTTTATTGAACGGTATCTGTGCTAATTTCAAACTCTGGTTTTATGCATCACCCCACCTCTCCTTTCCCCTTAAGCTGACATAAGTGTGTTTTCTAAATGTGAGACACTGTTCTGTTTTGTAATTCATTTTTTGTGCAGCCATATTTATCCTCCCTCTATAAGTGATATCTTATGATATGTTTCTTTTTCTGTTTGACTTATTTCAAGTAGTATTATCGGACCTAAATCCACTCTTTATCCTTCTACTAGCCTTATTACATTGATTTCATGGTGAAGAGATATTCCATTGTACATAAGTACCACATCTTCTTTATCCATTGTTCTCTTTCCTGGGATATTTAAGGTGTACTGAAGTTGAGGTTCTTGTAAACAGAGTAGCCCTAAACTGTGGTGTGCTTGTGTCTTGTTGATTTTTAGACTTCCCTAGATATACTTCCATGATTGGAAGTGCCCTATGCTCTGTAGCTCTGTTTTTTAGATGATTTAGGAACCACCATACACTTCTCCAGAGTGGCTCTCGGCAGTTCACACACTGTCCATCAGTGTATAAAGGCTCCCTGTTCTCCATGGCCTGTCCTGCATTTCTGGTTTTTACAATTTTTTCGGATGGCCCTTTTGACCGGTGGGAAATGAGACTTCTTTGTTGTGCACATTTGCATTGCTTGCTTGCTTGGTTGCCCATAAAGTGCGTATGCGTTTTTTCCTGGATATATTCAGGAAAAAACACATACTCCCTTTGGGGCCAACTGCATCATTGTCGAAATTCTGCCGCTTTTCATGTGCTTTAAAGACGAGTCCAATCTATCTCTTGAAATCTGTTTCTTGCAATTCTGTCTTGCATTCAGATCCTCTTCTTTGCCTTACCTCAACATACTTTTGGACGTTAGTTTTCATTTATAACTCTGCAGGTTTGTGAATTGCAGTGACCCTGAGCTCCATTTTTTAAGTTGCTCTTTTGTGAGCTGGCCTCAAAGCCGCAGGATTGCTTCAGGCCCTATTTTGGCTCCGGCAAGGCGGGCTGAGCCTTTTTTTAATTCTTATTCTTAATGGGAAATTAGAGTGACATGTGCCCGTCCAAACCCCTACAACTATTCTCTCGTTGGTTCCCCCTCTTCCCGTTCATCCTCCTCACAATTTGCAAAATGTGTGAAACAGAAGTTTAAATGTGCTGATTCTCTAAGTGGGGAGATTCTAAGTAACGTGGCTGGAATGATGAACAGGAGCACCAGGAGAGGATAAATGAGGTGCATTTTAGACACATCTCCCGATCACATGGTGTACAGTCCTCTGGGTTTTCCATGCATGTTTTAGCTGTAGGAAGATTCCTTGAACGTGCAGATTTGGGACCCATTGAATGGGTACCAGGTAGTATTACTTTAAAGGGTGTGCATTTCCTCACCCAACCTCACATTTCTCTTAGCGCGAACAGTTTCCAGCCTTATGTCTCATCCTGCTGTGGGTCTAGATGTGTTCAATCCATGTTGCATCACCGTCCCTGAGGAAAAGTTGTAAGAGGTTTTCTCTGTCTCTCTGTCGTTTATTTTTTTCAATTTATTACTATATTGGTTACAGCTGATTTTCAAAGCTCTGTTTCTTGCTGCTGTACATCCACTTGATTCACATACAGAGAGACATCAATAAATTCTTTTTCAGATTCTTACCAGTCATAGATATTCTTTTCCGGTGACTTGAGTGTGCTGAGTGCAGTTCTTTTAGCTACCGTGTAGGCCTTGTTGATTATCAGTTTGGTATTTGGAATGGTATCTTTGCTAATTTCAACCTCCTGGATGATGCCTCACCCCTCCCCACCTTTCCCGTTTAGCAGCCTTACGCGTGTTTTCTACATATTTGACTATGTTTTTGTTTTGTAATTTATTTCATGTGTAGCCATTTTGGATTCCACCTTTAAGTGATATCTTATGATATGTGTCTTTTTCTTTTTGAATTATGTCACTTAGAATGATCATACGTAACTCCTCCGGAGTTGTTACAACTGGCCATATTTCATTGATTTCCAGGCTGAGTAATATTCCACTCTACATAAGTACCACATCTCTATCCATTTTTTCCCTCCAGAGACATTTAAGTTATATCCTAGTCGAGGATGTTTTAAACAGAGAGGCAGTAAACATTGGGGTGCCTGTGTCCTCTCGATTTTTGTTTTTCCCAAGATATACGCCCATGAGTGCAAGTGCCCTATGCTCTGTAGCTCATTTTTTAGATGCTTTAGTAAACACAATACACTTCTCCAGTATGGCCGTTGGCAATATACATTTCCACTATAAGCCTCACAGGGCTCCCTCTTCTCCTTGCCCTGTCCTGCATTTCTGGTGTTTACACTTTATGAGGATGGCTCTTCTGACTGATGCGAAGTGATATCTTTTGTAGTATTGATTTCCACTGCCCACCTGTTTGGTTGGCTAAAAAAGTGTATGCCCTTTTCTTGAATATATACAGAAAAAAACGCATACAGCCTTTTTGGCCAACTGCAATGTTGGCAATGTTCAGCCCCTTTTCTTGTGCTTAATGGCGAGTCCTTTCTACCTCCTCAAATCCCTTTCCTGCCATTCTCCCTTGCTTACCAATCCTTTTCTCTGACTTTCCTCAAGACATTTTTCAGTGATAGATATTTTCAACTCTGCAGTTTCATGAATTTTACTGCCCCCGAGTTCCATTGTTCAACTTGTGTTTATGGGAACTGGCCACAAAGCAGTGGGATTTCCTCAAGCCCTATACTGTTTCCATGGGCAACCCTAGCCTTTGGTCAATTCGTCTTCCTGATTGGAAATTAGAGTGACATGTGCCTGTCTGAACACCTAGGACTTGTCTCTCATTGTTCCTCATCCTTCCGCTTCATCCTCTGGACAAATTCCAAACTGTACGCAACAGGATGTTGACAGTGCTGACATCTCCAAGTGGGGAGACTGTTAGTAAAGACACTGGAGGGGTGAACCCGAGCACCAGGAGATGAGGAGATGAGATGCCTTTTCCAAACTCTTCCCGATCCGACAGTATACCATCCTCTGGGTGTGACAGACATGTTTTAGCAGTAGGAAGAGTCCCATTCATGTAAGGAGAACACCAGGGCTTTTTCAAAATCAGTGTCTCCCCGAAACCCAAACTGGGGAATTTTTTAAGCTACGGCTACACATATGTTCATTAAGGGCCTTGGGAAGTAGGCAGAGTCCAAACTTTAGATGATTGAAGTCTTCAGGGTCAGAAGCACTCACCACCGGCTTCCCTTAGGTTACACTTTAACTGTCATTGATAGATGATGTCAATAAAAATATCTATTCTTTTTCCGATTATTTCCCCTTATAGGTTATTGCAAAATATTGAGTGTAGTTCCCTGTGCTATACAGTAGTTCCTTGTTGATGATCTATTTTATACATAGCAGTGTGTATGTGTTAATTCCAAACTGTTAATTTATCCCTCCTCCCACCTTTCCCCTTTGGTAATAATAAATTATAAGATTTTATACTTCTCAGAAATGGGGGAGCTGAAAGAGAGGTATCATTTTCAATGGAAAAGCATTTAAAACAAGATTGAAACTTTAACCAAGATTATTAGCTGTACATGCTTGGAAAGAAATCACTTCATTTCTCTAATATTGACCTGACAAATAAGACAAACCTTTTCACTGAACTTGCTTATAATAAAGTGATGGAAATATCAAATGGAAGTGTTAGAAACATCTTATTTTACCCGAGCCTTATAAACTGTTCTATGTTAACTACAGTTTGGCTCATACATCTGTTCATTGAAGTTACAATAGTCTCAATTTCTGTTACTGATCCTCCAGAGTGGACCCCAACAAGTGTCCCCCTGCCCAGTGTCATTGGGGCCAACAGATCGAGACTGAGTTTGGTTCACAAGCAAAGGAAACTTTATATTTTGATCAGAGAATGGAGAGGTGAGAGCATGCACTACCCCGTGGGCTGTGGGCTGGGCTGGGCTGCTGTGTAGAGATCCTGTCAGAGTCAGTGGGAGGGAGGGGGCGGAGCTCTCGAGGGCCGGGTTGGCTGCAGCTCAGGCTCTATATCTCGGAGTCTGCACTGGGCCCCAGGAGCTGAGGTGTCGACCCAGCCATTCTGCACTAGGAAATCTGGTCTGAAGTGCCGGGTGTGGAACCTCTGCATGCAGGACTCTAGGAGCACGTGAAATTAGACAAAGCACAAAGGATAAAAAAGGTCAGACTTGACTTTATTGCCCAGATTCTATTTTTATCTCCCAGGGATTTTTCATGGGCTTTGCTGGGGACAAACCCCTCCTCTGCCTTTTGTCCCATTCCTCATTCTTGGAGTGCTGACGGTGCAGACCCTTCTTCTGTAACTGCTGAGTGCTGAGTTGGGAGCCCTCATACCAGGGGACGAGGGTCAGAACTTCTCCCCAGCAGCCTCCAGGTGACGTTGATTGGCCCCAGGACCCCTGCCTCCCTGCTCGTCCGCCTGAGCACCAGCATTGGAAGTGTTATAGATTCTAATGAACTTTAAGGGTCCAGGAAAGAGATGTGCAGAGACGCTGTGGGGGCCGGTTTCACCCCGCCCCACATTTGTTCGGCCACCTTAGGCTGACCGTTTCTGCCAGCCTAGATGCTCTGACCAGTAGTCTGCTCTTTCTTCAATTAGGTCCCTGAATTAACGTAAAAACAGCACCAGGTGTCAGAGCCCTGCCCGCTCAACTCTCAGACAGTCCAGGGTCAGTGGTGATCAAGGACCATGATGGCCACTGAGTCAACAGCCTTTTGAAGTAAACAGGAGTCCAGCCGGTCTTATTGACCACCATCATCACGGTGTCTGTAGGCTTTTCTATGGTGACAGTGTGATATACGGTTCCCCCGCCAAGATTATTAGCTCCCCTCCGGGTGCAGTAAGTCCTGCAAGCAGTAGTCTACTCCTTTGGGACACACTATTGTTGTTTTATGAGAGAAACTCCAGGTCAAGTGATGTTCACATGAGTCGTCATGGTGTCCTGCTGCCCCCGGTTATCTCTCTGGATGTTGGAGTTGGAGGGCCTCCTCACTCGAGGTCGGTGTGCCCACGGAGCGAACCCTGCAACTTCAGGGCATGGTTGGTGATTAGGATCACCACGTGGGGTCCTTTTCCCTTAGGAGGGAGGTGGCCTTTTGGGCTGCTGATTTCCAGGTTTTTAGATACCGCCAGTATCTTGGCCAGATGTGGCAGTGGGCCAAGCCCCTTGGTGACTGTAGTTTATCCTACCTGGATGGCATTCTTGCGTTGTTCCATTTCAAGTGGTCCCAGTTTTTGCACTAATTCTCCAATGGCGATTCACCTTTCACTGGGAATGGAAAGGTCAAAGGGTTTAGCTCAATTAGGGAGTTCCAGGGCAAGGGTCTGAATTGACTGCTCTTTCCATTCTTGAAAGGCCACTTCTGGATTCTGTTCAAAAGGATCATCATCTTTTCCTTTCAGTGTTTCATATAGAGGCCCAGCTAGTAGACTGTAGTTAGGGATCCAGAAGCAGCAAACCCTGGCCTCCCCAGGAACCCCTAAGATGTCTTCTCATTTTAGAAAGGGGTAAGGCTGCAAATGGTTTCTTCCCTTTCCTGGGATGGGCTTCTCCGACCTTGTGTGAGAATGAAGCCCAGGCAGGTCTCCGCAGTCTGTGATATTTGAGCTTTTTCTTGGACAACTTCTATCCTTTATTGGCTTGGTAGTTCAGAGGCCTCCTTAGTAGGGCTGGCGATCAGAATGTCGTCTGCATATTGAAGGAGGGTTTCCTTTTCCAGAGGTAGAACTTTTCGGTCTTTAGCTAAGATTTCCCCAAAGATGGTGTGGGAATTCTTGAACCCTTGGGGCAAGACGGCCCGGAAGTATTGTTTTAGTTGTATGTTGAGTCCTGCCACTCACAAGCCAAAATTTCTTGTGACTCTGGGACTAATGGAATACAAAAGAAGGCATCATTGAAGACTAATACAGAATACCATGTCCTGGTGGTTGGTAGAATGACCAGCAGGGTGTAGGAATTAGGAGCAACTGGAGGTATATCCTCGGTGGCTTCACTGACTGTCCTGACATCCTTTACCAGGTCCCCAGCAGCCCATGGGGCTCTCGTGGTCAGGCCAATCCCAGGATATGGAGCTCTCCTGGGCAGGTACCCCACCCCCAACCCAGCCCACGGGGCTCTCGTGGTCAGGCCCCTCCCAGGATACAGAGCTACCCTTGCAGGTACCGTGGCAGGGCTGGGCACACAGGAACCGTGCACATAGCCCTCATTGAAGAGCACCCCCATCTCACCTGTCTCTCAGAGCTGACACAGAGCACCTCAGAGCAGGACTTGAACTAACAAACAGCAGCTCCGACAGGTCTGTGACCCTGGGCATCACTCTGTGTGGCCTCCCTCCACCTGGTCTTCCAGAGACTTCCACTGCACCCGGGGCACCAGGCCTCTGTCTCCAACCACCACCCACCCCTCCTCTCCCTGACTCCTGGGTTCCTCTCATTAGGAGAGGGTTTTCTTGAAGTTGTCTCCCACTCATGGACCAGATAAAATGATTAGAAAACAAGCCAAAGCTGCAGCCCCTTGTCTATCCTGACTCTCAGGAGCCCACACCTGTTCCTTGGACCTGGCCGGTTCAGCAAGTTCCATTTTCTGCAACTGTGAGCCCCTGAGGTGTGATGATTGGCTGACCTGGGCAGCCTTACCGTGCCGGCCAGCCCTCCCCAGGTGTGCCTGGGTTGAGATCAATATAAATACCACTCCAGGCAGCAAGAGCCCCTGCAGCTGTGTCTGACGCCATTTTCTCTGCCCTGTCAGCAGTCTCGGGGCTGGGCTGGTGGGAGGGAGTGAGAGGCCACGGCTTTGTGGGTGGCCCAGTGTGAGTGGGGCTCTGCTGGACTTTCTGCAGCAGTTGCCAGGCTGCCACCTGCTAAAGAAGAGGATGTGTCACCCATACCTGCTGCTGGAATTTCTCCCTGGGCAGAGGTGAGGAAGGAAAAAAGCAGTGGGGGCAGGGACAGGACGGGTATCTCAGGCAGGGAAATGGAAATCTTCCAGAAGAGCATCCAGGGCCAGGACCATCCTGGCTGGCCTGCAGGCACCAAGTCAGCTGGCATGCTGTCACTTGTGTGGCTCCATGGCCCTTCCTCTAGGCTTTCAAGTCCTTGTATATATTCAGGTGTTTTACCTGGGAAGGGTGGGAACAGTTCAGCAGCAACTGGCCTGGGGCTCAGCTCACGTTTACTCACAGATGCCTCGGCACGGTGCCCCAGCTTTGCAATGAGGACGCTTGTTGTGTGGGGGCTGCTGGCTGAATGGGAGACGATTCCCCACCACTGACCAACTTCAGAATTGTTTACAACTGGAGCAAGTGCCCTGATACGGTTTTCCTCTGAGTAACTGGTGGGTTCTGTTTTGTTTTTCTCTTCTTCGTTTTTGGTTCAAGGTAGATTTTATCCCTCTTTTTTGTATTTACAGATATAAGCATGGAAATAATTTATTCATATAAATACATGTATGTGAAGGGAATAATTGTTTTTTCTGTTTTATATTTAAATTTTATTTCTTTTTAATTTTGAATTTTATTTTATATTTTTATACAGCAGGTTCTTATTGGTTATCTATTTTATACATATAAATGTTTACATGCCAATCCCAATCTCTCAACTCCTCCCACCACCACCCCCCCAAGAGCTTTCCCCCCTTGTTGTCCATACGATTGTTGTCTACATCTGTTGCTCTAGTTATGCCTTGCAAAACGGTTAATCTGTACAGTTTTTCTAGGTTCCACATATATGCATGAATATCCAAGATTTGTTTTTCTCTTTCTGACTTACTTCATTCTGTATGACAGTCTCTAGATGCATCGACGTCTCTACAAATGACCCAATTTCATTCCTTTCATGGCTTAGTAATATTCCATTTTATATATGTACCACATCTTTATGCATTCGTCTGTCTGTGGGCATTTAGGTTGCTTCCATTACCTCGATATTGTAAATAGTGATGCAATGAACATTGTGGTGAATGTCTCTTTTTGATTTATGGCTTTGTCTGGGTATATGAACAGTACTGGGATTGCTGTATCATATGGTAATTCTATTATTAGTTTCTTAAGAAACTCCATATTGTTCTCCATAGTGACTGTATCAATTTATATTCCCAACAATAGTGGAAGAGGCTTCCTTTTCTCCACACACTTTCCAGCACTTGTTGTTTGTAGATTTTCAGATGATGCCCATTCTAACAGGTGTGAGGTGATACCTCATTGTTGAGTCCATTTCGTTGAGCAAGGGGTAGGTCTTGTCTATTACATATTTGGCTTATGGAACGGTATCTGTGCTAATTTCAAACTCTGGTTTTATGCAGCACCCCAACTCACCTTTCCCCTTAAGCAAGCATAAGTTGGTTTTCTAAACTTGAGACCCTGTTCTGTTTTGTAATTCAGTTCATGTGTAGCCAAGTTTACATTCCGTGCATTAGTGATACCTTATGATGTTTCTTTTTCTGTGTGACTTATTTCACTTAGAATCATCGTGCCTCAATCCACTCATTATGCTGGTACAGGCCTGGTGACACAGATTTCATTGCTGAGTGGTATTCTGTTGTACATAAGTACCACAACTTCTTTATCAATTATTTGTTCTCTGGGATATTTAACTTGTACCGTAGAAGAAGTTCCTGTAAACAGAGCCGTCCCAAATTTTGGGGTGGCTGTGTCTTTTTGATTTTAATTTCCCTAAGCTATAGGACCATAAGTGGAAATGCCCTAGACTCTGTTGCTTTGTTTTTCAGATGTATCAGGAAACACCATACACTTCTCCAGAGTGGCTGTTTGCAATTTACATCCCGCCCATCAGTATAACAAGGCTCCCAGTTCTCCATGGCCTGTCCTGCCTTTCTGGATTTTACACTTTTTTCAGATGGCCCTTTAGACCGGGGGGAAGGGACACTTCATAGTAGTTCAGATTTCCATTGCAAGCTTGCTTGGTTTGCCAAAAAGGGCGTATGTGTTTTTCCTGAATATATTCAGGAACAAACTCATATGCCCTTTTTTGCCAAGTGCATCATTGTCGATGTTCTGCCTCTTTTCCTATGCTTTAAATGCAAATCCAGTCTACCTCCTGAAATCGGTTTCCTGAAATTCTGCCCCGCTTTCAAGTCCTCTTGGCAGCCTTACTTCAATATATTTTTGGACGTTATCTGTCATTTATAACTCTGCAGGTTTGTGAATTACAGGGCCCCTGAGCTCCTTTCTTCAACTCGCTTTCTTGTGAGCTGGCCTCAAACCCGCAAGACTGCTTCAGGCCCTAATCTGCTTCTGGCAGGGCACGCTGAGCCTTTGGTTAATTCCTCTTCCTGGTGGGAAATGAGTGTTAAATATGCCCGTCCAGACACCTACCTCACTCTCAACCCCTTGGTGATGTGGGTCCTCTGGTTTATGGCCACCTTTGCTGGGTTCCTCACCTTTGGATGATGTGGCCCCACTAGTGTGAGGACACTCCTGCCTGGTTCTCATCCACGTGGTTATGTGGACCCCCTGGTGAGAGTCTGTTCCTGGCTGTGTTCCTCACCCTTCTCTGAGGGAGACCCTCTGCTGATAGGTCACTCCTGCATGGCTGGCACACATTGCCTTGGTGAAGTCAGCCGTGTGGTGGCAGTAGGAGCGTGCTGGGAATCTCCTCCCCCCGGTGATGAGGGCCCTCTTGCGTCAGGCCCTAACTGCTGGGCTCACCAACTTTTCTTAGTGAGCCCAATGATGCTTGGGCACTCCTCTTAGGATCCCATCTCCATGGGGATGTGGGCCTTCTGCCCTGAGGTCCCAACGCCTGGGTTGTTCACATTTTCATGATGTGGGCTCTCTGGTGTTAGTTCACAGAGGCCTGGATCCCATAGCCTCTGTGCTCTTGGCCGCCTGTTGGGAGGTTCCAACTGCTGGATTCCTCACATTTTTAATTTTTTGGGCCCTCTGTTGTGAGGATCCTCCTGCCTGCCTCACTCCCAGCCCCTTCGTGATGTGTGTCGTCTGGTTTGAGGACACATGTGCTGGGTTCCTCACCTTTCGATGATGTGGGACCAATGGTCTTAGGAGACTCCTGCCTGGTTCACATCCCCTTGGTGATGTGGGCCCTCTGTTGAGAGTCTGATCCTGGCTGGGTTCCTCACCCATCTGTGAGGTGGGCCGTCTGCTGTGAGGTCACTCCTGCCTGGCTTGCTCACATCGCCTTGTGGACATGAGCCCTCTGGTGGCACTTGGAGCCTGCTGGGAGCCTCCTCCCCTCGGTGATGAGGGCCCTCTGGCGTCAGGCCCTAACTGCAGGGCTCCCCACATTTTGTGATGTGCGCCCAGTGGTGCGAGGACACTCCAGCCAGGTTCACATCCCCATTGGGATGTGGGCCTTCCGCTCTGAGGTCCCAACGCCTGGGTTGCTCACAGTTTCATGATGTGGGCTCTCTGCTGTTAGTTCACTCCTGCCTGCATCCCATAGCCTCTGTGCTCTGGGCCGCCTGCTGGGAGGTTCCAACTGCTGGATTCCTCACCTTTCTTATTCTTTGGGCCCTCTGTTTTTAGGCTACTCCTGCCTACCTCACTCCCATTCCCTTTGTGATATGTGTCCTCTGATTTGAGGCCACATGTGCTGGGTTCCGCACCTTTCGATGATGTGGCCCCACTGGAGGCAAGACAGTCCTGACTGGTTCCCATCCCCTTGCTGATGTGGGCCCTCAGGTGAGAGTCTGATCCTGGCTGGGTTCCTCACCCTTCTGTGAGGTGGGCCCTTTGCTGTGAGGTCAATCATGCCTGTCTGGCACACGTCACCTTGGCGACGTGGGCCCTCTGGTGGCAGTTGGAGTGTGCTGGGATCCTCCTCCCCTCGGTGATGAGGGCCCTCTTGCCTTAGGCCACAACTGCTGGGCTCCCCACATTTTCTGATGTGTGCCAAGTGAGTGAGGACACTCTTGCCAGGTTCCCATCCCCATGGGGATATGGGCCTTCTGCTCTGAGGTCAAAACGGCTGGCTTGCTCACAGTACCATGATGTGGGCCCTCTGCTGTGAGTTCACTCCGGCAAGGATCCCTTATCATCGGTGCTCTGAGCCGCCTGCTGGGAGGTTCCAACTGCTGGATTCCTCAACTTTTTTATTCTATGTGCCCTCTGTTGTGAGGCTCCTCCTGCCTGCCTCACTGCCAGCCCCTTGATGATGACTGTCCTATGGCTTGAGGCCACACGTGCTGCGTTCCTCACCTTTCGATGATGTGGCCCCACTCCTGTGAGGACACTCCTGTCTGGTTCCTATCCTCTTGGTGAGGTGGGCCCTCTGGCGAGAGTCTAATCCTGGCTGCGTTCCTCAACGTTCTGTGAGGTAGGCCCTCTGTTGTGAGGTCACTCCTGCCTGGCTGGCACACGTCACCTTGGAGACGTGAGCCCTCTGGTGGCAGTTGGAGCGTGCAGGGTGCCTTCTCCTCTCAGTGATGACGGCCCTCTGGCATCAGACCCTAAATGGTGGGCTCCCCACATTTTCTGATGTACGCCCAGTGGTGCGAGGGCACTCCAGCCAGGTTCCCATTCCCATGGGGATGTGGGCCTTCTGCGCTGAGGTCCCAACGCCTGGGTTGCTCACAGTTTTATGATGTGGGCCCTCTGCTGTGAGTTCACTGCGGCCTGGATCCCATAGCCTCGGTGTTCTGAGCCGCCTGCTGGAAGGTCTAAATACTGGAATCCTCACGTTTTTTATATTAGGTGCCCTGTGTTGTGAGGCTACTCCTGCCTGCCTCACTCCAAGGCCCTTGGTGATGTGGGTCCTCTGGTTTGAGGACACATGTGCTGGGTTCCTCACCTTAAGATGATGAGGCCCCACTGGTGTGAGGATAATCCTGACTGTTTCCCATCCCCTTTGTGACGTGGGCCCTCTGGTGAGAGTCTGATCCTGGCTGGGTTCCTCACCCATCTGTGAGGTGGGCCCTCTACTATCAGGTAACTCTTGCCTGGCTTGCTCACCTCGCCTTGTTGACATGAGCCCTCTGGTGGCACTTGGACCCTGCTGGGAGCCTCCTCACCTCTGTGATGAGGGCCCTCTGACGTCAGGCCCTAACTGCTGGGCTCCCCAACTTTTCTTAGTGAGCCCAGTGATGCTCGGGCACTCCTCTTAGGTTCCCATCTCCATGGGGATGTGGGCCTTCTGCTCTGAGGTTCCAACGGCTGGGTTGATCACAATTTCATGATGTGGGCTCTCTGGTGTTAGTTCACTGTGGCCTGGATCCCATAGCCTCTGTGCTCTTGGCCGCCTGCTGGGAGGTTCCAACTGCTGGATTCCTCACTTTTTTAATTTTTTAGGCCCTCTGTTGTGAGGATCCTCCTGCCTGCCTCACTCCCAACCCCTTCGTGATGTGTGTCCTCTGGTTTGAGGCCACATGTGCTGGGTTCCTCACCTTTCGATGATGTGGG